>NC_092639.1:62866599-63166599 GCF_039555335.1 Amphiura filiformis | reverse complement strand
ATCAGGGTGAACTTGGGTGGAAAAGGGGTTCCTTGCCCCTATTCTTTTCCTTTGCCCTCCAGATTTTATCTTTCATTTTTCATTCATCTTTGTCATGGGGGCACTTTCCCCCCCTTGCCCCCTGGCTACGCTACTGCCGAAATGGGGTATTTTGCTATTTGCTGGGCCAGTTCGTGTGATCGCGAAGCGCAAAAGTTTCAAATTTTACCCTATTTGGTCCAAAAATACGGTGCTTTTCGATGTGCTAAAAAAGTTGCATGGGGCAGTTATTGGGTTTTTTTCTCCTACTAGGATCTTTAGGGGGATGTCCCCCATGGAAAAATTAGGGGGTGGAAACGTGCACCCCGGTTCTCCAAGATTCCTCCGCCTATAATTGTAAAGCAACGTGATTTAGTTGATAATAAATTAAAAATCTGTACTGCATGAAACATTATTGTAAAAATTGTCTAAAGAAGAGCAAAGTTATTGCAGTCTTTTGGTGATTAAAAGAGCAGATCAGAAGGAACTGACACAAACCTCAAAATCAAGTTACAGACAAGAAGACAAGTTTTAACACTTCAGACTTATATTGAATGACTTTTCAAAATACATAAAGGACCTGATCAAATACCCTTATCTGGAATGAACTTTTGTTCTGGTTTTAGGGTAACATTTGCGCGCGAATTTCAGGCTATTTTATATTTTTTGCTTCAGGACTAAGGCCGTATAAAATTAATGTTTTGGTTCTCGCCCAGAGGATTTTCATGAATTGATGAGGGAGGGAGGTGTTTTTTTTTTTTTTTTTTTTTCCAATGTAAAATTAGCATTGTCAGTAGTTTTCGGTCTTCTCCAACAGTGCTTGAGGAAACGATGAGGCCCTTTTTTTTTTTTTTCAAATGTGAGATTCTGAGGATAAACCCCTAGAGTACCACAAAAAGACTTGGAAGTGATGCTTGTTCTCTAATAAACTTATTTATATGTATGAAGATTTCATAAATCATTCCAAAGTCTAAAAAATTGAAAAATCTAAAATAAAAAAAAAATCTGACAAATCCCAGAAATTGAGGAGGGAGGGGACGAGAACCAAAATATTAATTTTACACGGCCTAATGTTGCTAAAATTTTTACACCCCCCTCTACGTGCCCGAAAACTTCTTAACCCCCCTGTTCATACACCCAACACTTTTTTAACCCCCCCTCTTCAGAACTCTTAAAATTTTATGACCCCCCTACATATTTTCCAGCCCCCCCCCTAACAAAGTATTTATGAACACTCCCTTAGAAGCTTTTCACAAAGTCATGCCATGCTTAAGGCGGGCGCACCAAAAACCGCTCGGCCGTATGATATTTTCCATATGTTTTGTGGGTGGGGCTCATTCCCGGGGAATCATTATCGAACCTCAACGGTTTTAAAATTTCAAAATAATCCCATGGTTGACGATGGAAATTTACTGAATTTAGAGCGGGATTTAGAGAATGCACGGCGCCCACCCCCGGGCGCCCACCATGCGGAAATAACACGATGCGGCCTTGGACAAAAGAATCATTATCAGTGGTATTTTGGTTCATGAATCATAAATCTAACTAGAGGCAAATGGTGATCATAGACCACAAACCTAGCTGGGGCATGTTGGTGTTGTGGAGGTATCTGACCCCTGCAAAATGTTCCAAAAATGTTCCCCTGTCATGAGGTTTGTTGTCACCGAGTTTTGAGTCCTGTACTCAGATGTCCAGAAAATGCAATTCTAAGATTTGACCCAGATGACCTTTGACCAGACCCCTGCAAGATGTTCCATAATTCACCCCTGGTCATGAGTTGTCACCGAGTTTGAGCCCTGTACCTCTTACAGATGTCCAGATAACGCAATTCTAAGATTTGGCCCCAGAACTTAGTGATGTCTTTTGAGCTGACCCGTGCAAAATGTTCCAATATGTTCCCCAGGTCAATTGCAAATCCACAGTAGGGTTGCAAATATACCATATGTCACTCGGAGTGCGACAATTTGTACAGATAAATTTATCACAGGTATTTTTTTTTGTTCTTTATGACCAGAGGAAAAGTTTGACATATCGCACGACTCTGTGGGATATTTGGATAAAAAGATAGAGGGTTTGGTGCATAAAGTACAAAAAAGTGACTATATCTCATTAACCAATGATCCTACAGAGATGTGACCACTGACTTTTTTGTTCCTTATGACCAGAGGAAAAGTTTGACATATCGCACAACTCTGTGGAATATTTGGTTAAAAAGATAGAGGGTTAAGTACACAAAGTACAAAAAGTCACTATATCTCATTAACCAATGATCCTACAGAGATGTGACCACTGACTTTTTTTTTTTTATGACCAGAGGAAAAGTTTGACATATCGCACAACTCTGTGGGATATTTGGTTAAAAAGATAGAGGGTTAAGTACACAAAGTACAAAAAGTGACTATATCTCATTAACCAATGATCCTACAGAGATGTGACCACTGACTTTTTTGTTCCTTATGACCAGAGGAAAAGTTTGACATATCGCACAACTCTGTGGGATATTTGGTTAAAAAGATAGAGGGTTAAGTACACAAAGTACAAAAAAGTGACTATATCTCATTAACCAATGATCCTACAGCGATGTGACCACTGACTTTTTCGTTCTTTATGACCAGAGGAAAAGTTTGACATATCGCACGACTCTGTGGGATATTTGGTTAAAAAGATAGAGGGTTAAGTACACAAAGTACAAAAAAGTGACTATATCTCATTAACCAATGATCCTACAGCGATGTGACCACTGACTTTTTCGTTCTTTATGACCAGAGGAAAAGTTTGACATATCGCACGACTCTGTGGGATATTTGGTTAAAAAGATAGAGGGTTTGGTGCATAAAGTACAAAAAGTGACTATATCTCATTAACCAATGATCCTACAGAGATGTGACCACTGACTTTTTGTTCCTTATGACCAGAGGAAAAGTTTGACATATCGCACAACTCTGTGGGATATTTGGTTAAAAAGATAGAGGGTTTGGTGCATAAAGTACAAAAACATGTGCAATTTCACTTAGTTGCCAGCGGAAGAAAACGGGAAGATTACAGTGGTTTGTTTCCAGCGGAAGAACCCGAACGATTACAATACCTAGCTGGGGGGTGTAAACCCCCCAGCTAGGTAAATAAAGCACCGAACTTGATCTGCAACTTTGACTGCATTAATGGGGTTTTCTGGTATTGAGACTGATATAGCCTACTACGACATTGAAGCCTTCCTGTTCACGTTTTACATGTATCTCCTCAACTGTTGTTAGCTGTCATGTTCTCGATCAAAGTATTTGGGCAATTATTGCTTGTTTGCTAGTACACAGAAAAGGTAAGTGATCAGTAATTACATATGTAATAAGAATCTTGTTAGGGACCGTTCACAAACACTTGGTAGGGGGGCTGATGCAAAATAATTTCATCACGAAAATGTTTTGGGCCCCCTTTACAGATCTCAAAAATTTAAGACATGAAAATTATGGGTCAACCCCATAGAAAAGCTTATTAACTCAATTTTCCCAGGAAAATTTGTGGTCAATTTGTGGTCCTTAGGAGGGTATAAAATTTTCAGTGTTTGTGAACGGTCCCTTATATTGAATGACACAGAATAGCGACCATTTTATTTCAGTTGAGTGTGCAGTGCTTTTATGCTGTATGATTGATACAATCACACTTCCATGCAGTCAATTATGAAGTGTTCCATGGTATTGTCTTGCATGCCCGCTCTTTATTTACAACCGTATGCCAACACAGCCGAATATTGTAACTTTTTGCACAAGATTTGCAATTTAAAGAGAATTGGCCATAATTTAATGACATAAAATTTGAAAAATTTTGTAAGAAACACTCGGGGTTTGACTTTTAAACTTACATCTTGGTCAAAAATTATGCTTGAATAGATCGTTTTCAACAGATTTTTCACATTCGCGTTGCTATAAACATTGAATTGTGCCATATGTTGGCGGAATAAAAAAAACCAATCACAGACGCCGTATTTTAAAAATCTCACACAGCTCTAGAGCTAAATCTCACACAACTCTTATATGATGCTATGCACTTAAATCGTGTAGTATAAACACAGACTGTGTAGAGGCTAGACTCGCTGTGCTCATGGCTTGGAAAAATCTATGTACTCGGGTGTATCGATGTGGAAACTGTGCGTAGATGCATAATATGAGAATCGTTTTGTAACTAAACCTTTGTGATATAGAGGTTTTGCATATGACGTATCATACCGTAAATATGGCGGACTAATCAAATGCATTCAACAAAAGCATGATTGCAATCTACCGCGACAGTTCGTCTCACATATATAACAAATGCACTACGATCAAATAAGTTCAATAATTTCACAAACAACCTCTATTGGAGTGCCAGCCCACAGAAGCCTATTCAAACGGTGGCTCTGTGCGGAGATACACTTAAGTCCGGATGAGACCAGGCTCAAACAAAATGATCAAGTCAGTCTGTGAAAAGCCTGAAAGCATGCTTGCTTAAGGCTGAGTTCACATAGAAGTATACGGTATACGGTATTCGCTATACGAAATACGCTCATTCGATCAGGCTGAGTTCATATAGGAGTATACTATGTGAACTCAGCCTGATCGAATGAGCGTATTTCGTATAGCGAATAGCGAGTATGTCAGTTTACCCATTTTCTTCGTCTTATCAAATGCTTGTAACTTTACTTCTTGAGGTCACATTGCATTCAATGAGGTGTCATAATGTGCAGAATTAGATAGTGCATCTATTAAAAAATGAATTTACCCACATATGGTTTAGGTTTTTAAAATTTGGACGGTATACGCTGCACTAAAATCGCACACGCGCGATTCCCACTATACTATACTAAACGCAGGTATACGGCCTTTTCGAATAGCTCTTATGTGACCCGGTACTATGAAATTACCTTGCTCGAATTAAGCTATACGCGTGCACCTACAAAACGTGCATCGTATACCCGAATAGTATACTTCTATGCGATCGTAGCCTTATGTGACCCGGTACTATGAAATTGCCTTGCTCGATTTAAGCTATACGCGTGAACCTGAAAAACGTGCACCGTATACCCGAATAGTATACTTCTATGTGAACGCAGCCTAATGCATGCATTGTGTTAAAGGAAAGAAAGGAGAGAAACCGATTTGATGATAAGGAGGTCACTCACAAACAAATCAAGTGAATAATTTTAATGTCAGCCTTTGGGCCAAGAGAAAAAAAATCTTAATCCAATCTCGTTAAAAGCATTTTAATATTGTTGATATCACACATTTTGTTTATTTATCAACTGAATATCTTTTGCACAAACCCAGCTATTTGGCGGGATTGCAGGATCAAATTATTTTGCGCGCTGCCATTTAGCGGGCCGCTATTTTGCGAGCCATCATTTTGCGGACCGCCATTAGCGGGATTCTAACATTTAGCGGGCTGAGTCGGGCTATAAATCTATAAACTTAAGGGAGCAGTAGACGGTCAGAGTTGAGATTCATTTCACAGGACCACATCTACAGTATGCCCTTCATTGTATGCTGTGAACAATAATAACTTTATATCACTGATATCAGTAATAACGTTATATTTCTCTGTCAAGAACTCGACAACATCATTGATTTGTACATATTATAATGCTAAGGGAAAATTATATTTTGTGACATTTCCCGGGGACATTTCACAATCTGGGTTTTCCAAAAGAAATACTTCCTTGTTTGTATAATAATTCTGCTTTTGAACAACAATGAAGCATGAACACGTAAATATAATTGCTTACGAGTTGCTATGCACGCCTTCACTGCCAGCTTTAACTGTGTGAATTTTGTTTCTTTGTTTGATATTAACGTGTGTGACTAATTCAATGGATCTTTTTAGGGCTGATATACTCCATGCTTAGGAAATATTACGACTGTTAGTTTATAGTGAAGTTAAATTTATTAAGGGGTCGGTCACCCACCTTTGCACAGTATATTTTGTTGGGCCTGAAAGCACATCAGACTTATCGAATTGCATTCTGAATACGAAATATGTCCTGCTGATATCAAATAATTTTGATTTTTTTTTTTTAAATTCGCGATATAATACAAATTTTATGGCAAATTATTAAAAATGGATATTTTTGACATTTAACAGTTCTCGAAGTATTTATAAATCCAATGATATTTACATAAAGTATATGTAGCTGGGAGGAAAAGCCGACGATTTAATATTTAAAAATTTTGAATTTTCGTATTATATTAAAGATATATACATTTGTTTCCAAAAAGACCTAAAATTTTAAATTTAGGTCTTCTGGAGAAAAAAATAATATTGAATTCTTTGCTACAAACAATTCATATTTGCCAAAAATATGTTGTATTACATTGTAATTCCTATCATAGTCACTGAAAGCCAAACTGGAGTCAGTGTGACTCTAAAAGCAGAGTCCAACCACTCTCCAGTCAGGACTCCATGTCTAAAATGACTCCATATCTAATATTTTAGACATAGAATCACGCAGTGGCTTGACTCTGCTTCTAGAGTAACCCAGACACCATTTATAGAGTCACCCGGCTCCATTACAGGGTCACATCGACAGTTCGACTCCTGATCTCACCGTCAGGTTAATATTCTCCTGTGGAATCCAGCTCAATACCAAGTTAGCCTGCAGCAAGAAAATACCACATCACACTGAACAAACACCAACACATGATACACCGTGCGAATGACCAGCATGCTGAACAGCAACAAACAGCAGAATGTTTGAATGTAGAGTCAATTGACTCCACGAGTAGAGTCAATTGACTCTGTAGTGAAAGTCAGGTCCGACTCCTAGTTTTGAGAGTCTGTGTCAAATATCTACCACATCGTCAACGACCGGTAGAGACACTTGACTCCACAGGGAGAATCAACTGACTCTCTTGTGACAGTCAGGCGACTCCCTTTGAGAGTCAGTGCTAGTTTACTGCACTTTGACAGTCACTTGACTCCATTCTGGCTATCAGTGGTATGTTTCAACTTTTGTTACTATTTCGACATCAGTAAAAGCTTACATTTTATGGAAAGATATTAATATTAATCGTTATTTTTTATGGAAACGTTACAATATGGCTTTAAGGAAATAAAAAAAAAGTGGCGCATTTAATTGGCTTCTGTTTTTGACACCCGTACATTGTTTTTGTTCAAAGCAATAATAGTGTAACATAGCCTTGGGCCTTCATGTTTAAACTTCCCCCCTTAGACACCGCTCCGTATGGATGAAAAAGTGTCAGTTTCTGCTTTGGTCTTGGACACCCGCGCGACAAGTGGTCTTTAACCCCATAAAACGGACCGTTGATGTTTTTTATATCCACAAAAGAAAATGGAAATTTAGTTATTTTACCCATAGGTTGTAGTTTCTCCTCAGTATTTCTTAAGCACGTTTTGATATATGTAGTTTTAGGCCCATGCATCCGCGGGTATTCATGCTCGTCGAAAATTTCGCGAAATAAGGGGTGTTTTCATTTTTCAGATGAAGAAACGCGATTCGCGAAACAGGGTGTTTTTTCAAACCACGTTTTCGCAAAATGGAAAAAAGGGTATTTTCATCGAAATATCACTTCTCTTGACCAGAGAAGAGGAAAAATGTTATTATATGTGACCGTACAGCACGAATGAGCCGTAAATGTCCTCAATTGTATTCTGAGTTACAGTGTAAAATGGGCATGAAGGTCATATTCATAGGTATTTCAATTTGGTGCTACGTGTATCTCATTAAATGAGGTACACGTAGCACCCAATTGAGGTACCTATGAATACGACCTTCATGCCCATTTTACACTGTAACTCAGAATACAATTGAGGACATTTACGGCTCATTCGTGCTGTACGGAGATATTATCTTCTGTGGTTTTACGAAAATATCGCAGTTTCACAATTTACCGTTCGGCGCATCCGGTGTGCACCCGGCCAAGTGATTGAAGTTCATACATTTAGCCTCTGCATTAGCCATCGTGGGCCTGTGAGTAAACCTTATACGCGTTTCTGTTAGAAAAGGGTATGTTAGAAATATCGTTCGCGTTAAATAGCGAAAATAGGGGCAATGTCGAAGGGCAAATAATTCGCGAAATCGCTAAAAAAGGGGTGTTTTTCCCCTGAAAACTTCGCGAAATGAGATGCAAAAGGGGGTGTTTTTAAGTTCAAGTTCACCGACAAGCATGAATATCCGTGGATGCACGGAGTGCGGGGGCCGGTAGTTTTATGGCTTTTTCAAAGTAATTATTTAGCACTCATACTCGGTACATTTAACGACGTAATCACTCATGTAGCAAATGATTGGTTTATTAGTAAATTAGTGACTCGGTAATTATTAGTACTTCTCGGCCAAGTAATACGAAAACAATTCATGCTTTTGGCGAAGTTAACTTTTTAGATTATGATAATTCATTGATCACAAAACAATGACATTTGAAGGGAAACACCGTCATTACCAAAATTGTATCAAACAAATGTTGTCATTAGTAATCATTGGTAAAAGAAAATGCTTCTTAATACTAGTAGTTCTGCTCTAGCCATTCATTAATACAAAGACAATGTTTACGAATTTGGTCACTGATAACAAAATAATTAATGCCATTTTTGAAGGATAACTGACGTTGATAACTCCGTCATTACTAGACTATGCCATAGTCGATTTTTGATAAATAAAACATGTTATTAATCATGATGAAAGCATTCAGTTGAACTAGAAATTATACTGATATTTATTACATCAAAATACTAGTATAAAAGTGTTATGAAAAAGTTTATATAATTATATTAGTGACAGTAAAAGTAAAATATACGTAGGCTTATATTATTGCATGCAACATCATAATTTCATTATATAAGCACTTCAATACTGAACAATTCTAATTTTAGAATCTGCCAGTTTATTATCCGAGTTAAAAATCGACTATGGACTTTCACTTTTACCCCGGGACTTCGTTCTCTAAAACACACTGTCAATCATACTTGTTTATCAATCAAATCTAACCACAAGACTATTAAACAATGGTGGTACAATACACGCTAGATGCGTACGTTCATCCACCAACTTTCGCGCCAGCACAAAAGCGCCGCATTCCATAGATAATTGTGTACCATGTACCATGTATAGTTAATGGTAATGGTACGTGTCGGGAGGCAAACAATAACGAGATCTGGGTGACCAATCACAAGCCCGATCCATTTAAAGATGCATTACATCATGGCCAATTTTAGTAGGCCAGATTTCCGACAATCTCATCCATAGAGGCTCATAGACAGCCGTGTTAAGCATGTAAACCGCAATCCAAAGTCAGTAGTCCACTTGGGAAGCTAACAAACAGAGGGAGTACGGTGACTGAAAAGATGATCAGTTGTGAAAATCTATAAATTGTGCACAAATTAATTAAATCGGAGTTTTAAGCTTAAATGCAATATCCAGAGTATGCACAATGGGCAAGTGGACTACGGAGTAGTCTACGTCATTACCGAAATTCCGGGCCGAAATTTTATCAAAAATGTTGTCACCACAATTCACTCTTATTTTATGGGTTACACAAAACTACAATCCAGTTTGTTTGCACATTCTTTCTGCATGCGCAGCGGTTCCCAAATTTGAACTAACGCATTGCTTTTCAGATTCAGACTAACGCAGTGTAGGACTGATGAAGTGTTTTTTTTAGATTCGGACTAGTGTTGTGGTTCGTTTTGGACTAGCGCAGTGTCGGACTATCACACTAAAGCAGTGTTTTCCAGATTCGGACTAGCGACGTCTATGGTAAAATTGAATGGTCCAGAAGGTTATTGTGTGTGTCATCAACTACAGATGAAACATTGATCTTCAAAATGTCATTATAATGTTTTCTTCTAATGTTTACTTACTTACTTACTTACTTACTTACTTACTTACTTACTTACTTACTTACTTACTTACTTACTTACTTACTTACTTACTTACTTACTTACTTACTTACTTACCCTACCTACCTACCTACCTACCTACCTACCTACCTACCTACCTACCTTACTTACTTACTTACTTACTTGTAATTAAGTAATTAGTTACTCTTATTTTAACAGAAACACGAATTCAATAATGGAATCATTTGGACGTCATGTTCGCATACAGATACAAGAAGGTGATATCACTAATGAAGACACTGAGGCGTTGGTGAGATTTATCTACCCTGGCGTAGATGACCTTGATGGATTATTGGACGCGGCTGGGGACATTGTCCGACAAGAATATGTCCAAGCAAAAGCAAGAGGCGGTGTCATATGTACTTCTGCAGGGAACATAGGGCAACACAAACGACTGTTCCACGTAGACGTTCGGCTAGATAAAAGCCCCGTAAAGTTTATAACTGCTTTGCATACGACACTAATGTCTGCAGATGAACAAGATCTAAGATCCATTGCGATCCCTGGATTAGCATTATGCCCTGATAAGTTTTTATCAGCATTTATGGGAGTAGTCTATGGCTTTGAAGACTGTGAAGATCCAAGATGTTTAAAGTTAATCAAAACGGTGATTCCAGCAGAAAGAGCGGTGGAGATGATTCAGATGACGAAATATATAGACATAAATAAACAGAAAATGAAGAATTCGTATTTCCATAATGGAGATCAACAAGGTAGGCGTACATATCATTTTATTAAAACTCCTAGTGTATGATGGATAATCGGAAGTACAATATTTAAGATTAATTGCGCTTGAAACTGGGTTTGTGCACTTATGAAACAGTTGACTTTCAATTCGTCGAATAATTCTAATGTCACTAATTATATTTTATTTAAGGTGGGTAAAAACACAACATGTTCTTGCAAATATTGAAGAAAATTAAAGTGAAAGTTGATATCGTAATGCATACATATATTTGGGAAATGATCTATTATGTAGATGAACGTGCCCCTTTGGAGTTGGAGAATACGGATGAGTTATCGGAGCTAAATGATACACACCACGTGGTGGGACCTGGAATAGAAAGTCATCCTTTACAGACACCGAAGCAGGAACGGAGTTCAGGAACAGATATACGAAAGCAGGACATTAGCCCAGGAACACATACGATTGCAACGGAGGTCAGATTCGTTTGAATTTTATAACATGGACCCCCCATAAAACAAAAACAAACAAAACAACAACAACAACAACAAAAAACAAAACAAATAACAAATGCTCAGTATAATCTCACTTGATATTTCACCCTCTCTGGCGTTATTCGCTAATAGTAAGTACTTCATTGATTATGTTTTTCTCTTTCTTTAGGAGAGTAATTCCATATCTTCTACATTTGACGAGACAGACATAATTTCTCTTGAATCATCCTCTAAACCAGTGGTATTATCTGACAATATTAATGATGCGTCTTCATCAACTGACGCAACCAATAGCTTTTCCTTGACACAACCATTAAACACAACAGCGCAAAATGGCAAAATGAGAACAATGAACGCATTTGGACGTCATGTTCGCATACAGATACAAGAAGGTGATATCACTAATGAAGACACCGAGTCCTTGGTGAGATTTATCTTCCCTGGTGCAGATGACCTTGATGGATTATTGGACGCGGCTGGGGACCTTGTTCGACAAGAATATGTCCAAGAAAAAGCAAAAGGTGGACTGTATGTGAATCGAGGTGTCGTCTGCACGTCTGCAGGGAACATAGGGCAGGTCAAAAGACTATTCCACGTAGAGGTTGGGCTGGATGAAGCCCCCGCAAAGTTTATAACAGCTTTGCATACAACACTGAGGTCTGCAGATAAACAAGATCTAAAATCCATTGCGTTCCCTGGATTAGCATTATGCCCTGATGAGTTTTTATCATCTTTTATGGAAGTAGTCTACGAGTTTGAAGAATGCGAAAACCCAAGATGTTTACGGTTAATCAGAACGGCGATTCCGGCAGAAAGAGCAGTGGAGATGATTCAGATGACAAAATATATAGACATAAGTAAACAGAAAATGGAGAATTCGTATTTCCATAATAATAGAGATCAACAAGGTAGGCGTGCCCTTGACAACATAATATTAAAGTGCGTTATTTAAAAGTTTTAATAGTTAATGCAGTATTTAATAACATATCGTTTTATTTAAACTGGCGCATTAGTGTATGATGGATAGTTCGTGCAATTGCATTCTTTAAGAACTTTGCATTCGACACTCGGTTGTGCAATGACCGAATATTATATGGATTCCACTGAAAAACACAAATCAGCTGAATATTTTTTATCTTAAGGGCTGGGATATGGACGTTTGCACATTATTGTTTGTGGGACATGAGAGCACATTAGACATATTGAACTGCATTCTGAATACGAGAATTTTGTTTTTTTGAAATCCGCGAAATACACATTTTATGGCATATGTGCCCCGCTCTGAAGAAACCTGCCATAAGAAGTGGAGATGATTCAGATAATGAAATATGTAGACATAAGTAAAAAGAAAATACAGATCAACAAGGTAGGTCTACCCTTGGCAACATAATATTGAAAGGCATGATAGCAACGTTTACACAGTATTTATTTTCTGGGATATGAGTGCACAGCAGACATATCGAATTGCATTCTGAATACCAGGGATGTCCTTCTGATATCAAATAATTTTGATTTTTGATATTCGCGATATAATACAAATTTTATGGCAAATTATTAAAATTGATATTTAACAGTCCTCGAAGTAAACTTTATAAATCTAATGACATTTACTTAAAGAGTATGTAGCTGGGAAACACCTTTTGACCTTTCGTACACATTTTTATCCCCCAAAACTTTACATTTTTACGCCCAAATGTTGTGAGCGTTTTCCTCGGCATCTCCTTTATAGAACCGATACCATTCCCCTTGTGTGTCAGCTTTACTTGTCTCAATATTTGAGTGCAAACACCCGCTAGGTCATGGTCCCCTCCAACCTGCCTTAATGATGTAAACACATGTTGTTTTAGGCCAATGGAACTCGATTATTAGTTTCCGATTGGATGTTTAAAAAAAAGGACGAGGTCACTATTTCATTATTCATTATTCGGTCTCTTTTCATTATCCATTATGTCAACAAAATCAATGATTTTATGAACAGCTTTCTCCAAATTTAGGTACCCCACCAGTACCAAAGTATATATTGTTGATGAAAGACCATCTCAAAACAGGTATTAATGCTTAGATCATCTTTACAGACATTTTGCAACAGATTGAGAAAAGATTGTAATTTGTTTTCATAAAAATGAAAAGAAATTAGCAATTTTTGTATTCACTAGAAACATGATGAGGTAATCCTTTAATTTGCATTATTTACTACATCCTCTACCCCTACAACTAAGAAAAAGTGCTGATTATGATCAGCAGGGGATGTCAGACATTTTGAGAGTTTCAATTTTGATTATTTCCATTTCAATGTTCAGATAATTGACTTGTTTATGAAAATAATGAAAGTTTTGGTCAAATTGAAAAAGTGATGCGGGCGGTTAATAGGAAACTAACAATCGAGTTCCATAAATACAGACTTTAAATACAAATCATAAACGTAATGCATAATCATATTTTTGCTAATTATTTATTATAATTATAGATGAACGTGCCTCTTTAGAGGATACCGATGAGTTATCGAAGTTACGTGATATACCGGGGACATTTACCTCTTTTACAAATAAACACCATGCGGTGGCGGCTGAAATAGAAAGTTATCCTTTACAGACTCTGACACTAAAGCAGGACCGTAGCACTGGAACAGATACTCTTGCAAAGGAGGTAAGATTGGTTGTAATTATGTTACATTGACCACAGTTTTGAACGAAACACATGCTCAGTAAAATCTCATCACTTTTAATATTTCGCTCTCTTCGCCATTATTCGGCAACAATAAGTACTTTAATTTGGAGTTTTAATAATTATTACAAAAACAAAAATTTTGACACTGACCTGATCGACAGTTTCGTATGTCTTGAACGACATACTTCTTCAGAGTGATTGGTATCCCATCATTCTCTTTGCTGGTAGTACACCTAGGTTTCATTATCATTGAGGTATAGGACTTTTTATTTTTTTGGAGGAGAGCAGATAGGGCAACTACTTGATTATATTTCTACATGTTCATACTACATACTCTGAAAATTTTAGAAAATTCGCACAAGTCCGTTTTTTTTAAATCACATTTTTGTTCCTAAAATGGGGGTTATAGCGCCCTCAACGGGTACTCTCTCCATAGGGCTACATGTAAAGACCAGTTATAGACAAATGGCCCTAAAATAAAACGGACTCGTGCGAATTTCCTCAAATTTTGCATATGATGTAGATTTAACATCTGGAATGTAATGCAAGTGATGTCGTTGCTGCTCTCCTAAATTCATTTTTAAAATGTCCGCCCCAGACCAAGGTGAGTAACACAGCTCCATCCCAAAGGGGCGTGGTCTTGAGGAGAGGGTCATACACGTGACTTAAATGATAGGCCTCTCGTCCCTGTTCATCACGGCAGCACCTCTCTTGCGAATCCATATTGATTCTCTGATGAAGCGAGTACTAGCATCACAGTCCTTCTGTAATACGTCCCAGTTGAATTCTATGGTTCTGTTGAATATCATGATCTGCTATGGATGACTTACTTTGTTATTCACTCTCAAGAAGTATGTCGTTCAAGACATACGAAACTGTCAGGTGAGTATCAAAATGTTGGTTTTGTAATATGAAAACTCCAAATTATAATTATCAACAAACCTGATGAATTTCTTCACAAATAAATACTTTATTCGATAACACGTTTTTTTTTTTTTTTTCTTTTCAGGAAAGTAATTGCGTGTCTGAGCAGACCACAGCCATATCTTCCTCTACATTTGACGAAACAGGCAGAATTAGCCATGAGTCTTCCTTTACACCTATGTCATTCTCTGACGATATCAATGCTGCCTCTGCATCAACTGACGCAACTAATAATATTCCCTTGATACAACCAAACACAACAGCCAAAGAGGAGGAAAGAATAATAATGGATGCATTTGGACGTCATGTTCACATACAGATACAAGAAGGCGATATTATTAATGAAGACACTGAGGCGTTGGTGAGATTTATCTACCCTGGCGCAGATGATGTGGATGGATTATTGGACGCGGCTGGGGACCTTGTTCGACAAGAATATGCCCAAGAAAAAGCAAAAGGCGGGCTGTATGTGAATCGAGGTGTCGTCTGTACGTCTGCAGGGAACATAGGGCAAAACAAAAGACTATTCCACGTAGAAGTTCGGCTGGATGAAGGCCCCGGAACCATGGCAAAGTTTAGAACTGCTTTACATACGACACTGAGGTCTGCAGATCGACAAGATCTGAGATCCATTGCGTTCCCTGCATTAGCATTACATACATATCGTGTTGAGATCTTAAAGGCATATATGGAAGTAGTCTATGAGTTTGAAGACTGTGAAAATCCAAGATGTTTATGGTGGATTAGAACGGTGCTTCCAGCAAAAAAAGCAGTGGCTGCTCAAATGGATGTTGCTGTTCGACAGAAGATAATTGAACGCATGGAAAAATATGTAGAAATAAGTAAAGATAAAATGAAAGAGATTACCCCTTTCCAGAATAAATATCAAGCAGGTACGTGTGACTCTGGCATTTTAATAATGAAAGGCATGATTTTGATACTTAAATAACTAGTGCATCAGTTAATAATATATTGTTTTATTACAACTGAGGTATTGTTAGTATCCCAGCAAATACAAACCGTTTTCGACATAAAGGTTAGAAAAGGTAGCCAGAAAAGTTGAAATGTCGAAATATGATATGTTTAAGAACATTTTGTGTTTGATGGGGGGTACGCGTGATGGATAATGACATGACAAGATAACTGCACTCAACACTGGGTTTGTGCTTTTTCGGAACATTTAAATTTCAGTTAAAAGCACAAATTCCTGAAGATATCACTGATTTGATCTTTTTCAATGGTGGAAATACAAAGTGTGCTTGTAATATAGAAAACATTTTTTCAAGTAAGAGTTTATATTGTAATGCTTATATATTTTTGGTAATGATCTATTTTTTAGATGGAAGTGTTCCTTTGGTGGATACGGACGAGCAATCGGAGCTATATGATAAAAATCTTTCAGAGGAGTTTGAAATAGATAGTCATCCTCTACAGACTGTAACATGGAATCAGGACCATAGACCAGGAACAGGTATACATCAGGACCGTAGCCCTAGGACAGATACGCATGCAACAGAGGTAAGATCGTTTGCATTTTATTACTTTGACACCAATTTTGAATGAAAAACAACTAATGCTCAGTGTAATCTCACTCTTTTTGATATTTCACTCTCTCCTCCGTTAAAAAAAAAAAAAGGTACTTCATCGATTATATCCTTTTCGTTTTTTCTTTATGAAAATTATGCCATATCGGAACAGACTACAACTATATCTTCCTCATTTGATGAGACAGACAGAATTTCCCTTGAATCTTCCTCTACACCAGTGGCATCATCTGACAATATTAACACTGCGTCTTCCTTGATACAACCAAAAACAACATCGCAAACGGGCGTAAGAAGACGTGTGAAAGCTGAGGTTCAAGGAGCTATAAAAGCTGGTACACCTGTTCGTGGTAAGAACAAATTGTAAATCAATAAAAAAAATATAAAAAACCGTGCAAGAATTAGTCAGTATGTCCATTTTTTAAATTTGTAATGTATATAAAATTTGCAAAGTTGTAATTTTAAGACCATTGAATCAATAATCCCATCCGTCTGATCATTAGTCATGCAATTTTGGCATAAAGGGTTTGGATGCAGATTGATTTGTATTGTAGATACTAGTATTATATATTTGTATTAAGATTAAATTAAGTTTAACAATATTGTACTATAATCTAGTCAACTGGACATACTATTTTGGAGTAGGGGAAATGTCCACGTCCAATCCTAAACGCATTATCAGCCTTACTGATCTTCTAGCGGTAAAAGTTCATTGACATGTGAAGCGGTTGTTGTATTACAGGCATTACATTTGAGTTCAACCTGAGAGTTATCTTATTTTACCGCCAGAAGATCAGTAGGGCTGGTGATGCGTTCAGGATTGGACGAGAATTTTTCCCACTCAATAATAAGTCCAGTTAACTAGATTATAGTACAAATATTATTGTTTACTACCTGGATGAACGATAATCTTTACAAACGTAAATTAAGTTTAAATTAAAATTACTATGTAATAATTTCTGAAGGGGTTTTCAACAAGCGGATAACAGCATTTTCTATAAAGTTGTTGTGTTTATTTGTTTTAAGAACCAAGGCACAAGCTATTCCAATTTGTTATTATATTTTATATGATTAGCAAAACTTCGTTTTTCTTCTCATTATGAAAACAGATTTGCAAAGTGACGACAAAGAAGATGACAAATTGCGATCACGTGATGAACAGGTATTCTAAACACTCTCTGTAGTCTATTCAATGATGTTTCGTTATCTTACGTCTGCCTGAAAAATGATGCCATTACCGAGTATCTTTCTTGGTTGTCTAAAATATCATCATGTTATCAATCGTCTCGTCCTCCTAACGTTCTTGAAGCTGGGTGTCTAATGTCAGTAATGAAGTGTCCAGGAAGTGACTTTCACCGGATGCATTTGGCTATCAAATGTAGGGAGTCGTAATACCCTTGGCTGCAAATGGCTGTGAAATGTTTCATTTTTTTTATAACCGAATGATTAAGTCTGTGAAATACAAAAAGTAATTTCAATTGTTAATATTTTGCATCTTTCTATCGACAGATACGCGATCTATGCCTTGCGGCTGCAGCTGGTGATTACAACACTTGCAAGTACTTATTACAGAAGGGAATTGATGTCAATTGCTCTCACATGGTAAATGAAACAATTTAAACGTATTTAAATCGTCAATATAGACCTCGTTAACGTTGTGTCTATTGCAAGATTTGTTCATAACCATGCATTTACAAAGTGAAACCTGAGATTACCTTTTAGAGACGTACACACTGACTTTCGATTAGCTTTTGAGAGAGTAGATAAGTATAATTTATTCCTGATTTAATATAGTTTATATCATGCTGTGTATTGCAATAATTATGATGACAAAATGTAGTGCCAAATTTATTTAGATTTCAGCTACCTTCATAGTAGATTAACTACAAAATTTCAACAACTAATCATTTATAATAGAAAACACGAAAACCAAATTCAATCATTATAAAGTAACAAAAGGTAACCCATACATATTTTTTTCATTCGCTTTTTCTGCTTTGTCTAGTCCGAATTCGATTTTACTCCCTTACATGAAGCCTCTTCCAATGGCCATTCAGCTGTTTGTCAGATATTACTTCGAGCAGGTGCTATTGTTAACCATAGAGCTGGTCCTGAGTTTGATGAAAAAACGCCATTACACCAAGCTGCGATGAGTGGTCATGATAACGTCTGCAAAGTGCTACTTGACGCTGGAGCTGTGGTCAATGCAATAACCAAACAGGGGCACGAAGTGACTCCACTGTGGCTTGCTGCTAAGAATGGTCATGGTACTGTTTGCCAGGTGCTACTTCAAGCAGGTGCCAAAATTAACTGCAGAACTGGATTGGAAGAAGCGTACGAGACAACCCCATTACATGAAGCTGCGATGAATGGTCATGATACTGTCTGCAAGGTGCTACTTGATGCTGGAGCTGAGGTCAATGTAAGATCTAAAGAAGGACATGAATTAACGCCACTATGCCTTGCTGCTCAGAATGGTCATGGTACTATGTGTCAGATGCTACTTCAAGCAGGTGCCATAGTTAACGTAAGAGCAGGTCTGGAAGCCTACGAGACAACTCCATTACATGAAGCTACGGCGAATGGTCATGATAACGTCTGCAAGGTGCTACTTGACGTTGGAGCTGAGGTCAATGTAAGAACCAAAGTGGGACATGAAGTAACGCCACTATGGCTTGCTGCTCAGAATGGTCATGGTACTGTGTGTCAGGTGTTACTTCAAGCAGGTGCTATCGCTGACGATAGAGCTGGTGTACAGATGGATGAGACAACACCATTGCATAAAGCTGCACAGTCAGGCAGTGATAACATCTGCAAGAAATTACTTGCTGCTGGAGCTAAAGTCAACGCAAAAACACGAAAGGGTCAAGAGGTAACCCCACTCTGGTTAGCTGCCCAGGAAGGTCAAGATGTCGTGGGTCATATCTTACTTGGAGCAGGTGCTCTTGTTAACGCAAGAGCGGGTGTGCAGATGGGTGAGGGCATAGCATTGCATCAAGCCGCAAAGTATGGTCACGATAACTTCTGCAAGCTGCTAATTGATGCTGGAGCTAATGTAAACGCAAAAACACAATCGGGCCAGGAAGTAACTCCACTTATGACAGCTTCCCAGCATGGTCACGGTATCGTGTGCCAGAGTTTACTTAAAGCAGGTGCTATTGTTAACGCACGAGCAGGTGTAGAGATGGATTCAATAACGCCATTACATCTAGCTGCACAGGATGGTCGCGATGATGTCTGCAGGATATTACTGGATGCCGGAGCAAATATCAATGCGAAGACGCGACTTGGACATGAAATAACTCCGTTGTGGATAGCTGCTCAAAATGGCCATGATGCCGTGTGTCGGATTCTACTTTATGAGGGAGCTATTGGTGATGAAAACGCTGGCATAGAAATGGATGAAAAAATGGCGTTGCATAAAGCTGCCCAAAATGGCCACGATAACGTCTGCAAGACATTGCTTGATGCTGGAGCTAATGTCAACGCAAAAACACGAACAGGCCAGGCGGTAACTCCACTTATGCTAGCTTCCCAGGAAGGTCACGGTACCGTATGCCAGACTTTACTTAAGGCAGGTGCTACTGTTAATACACGAGCAGGTGTAGAGATGGGTTCAAAAACACCATTATGTCTAGCAGCACAGGATGGCCGCGACGAAGTCTGCAAGATATTACTTGATGCTGGAGCAAATGCGACACGAAGTAGATCTGGAATAAGCCCTCTATTAATAGCTGCTCAAAATGGTCATGATGCCGTGTGTCGGATTCTACTTGAAGCAGGAGCTATTGTTAATGAAAAGGCTGGCATAGTAAACGATGAAAGGATGGCCTTACATCAAGCTGCACAAAATGATCACGTTAATGTCTGCAAAGTCTTACTTTGTGCTGGAGCTGATTCCAATGCAAGAACACGACAAAACCAGGAAATGACTGCACTAATGATAGCTGCACAGAATGGCCTCGATGGCATTTGTCAGACTTTACTTTCAGCAGGGGCTAGTGTAAACGCAGAAGCAGGTGTAGAGAGAGATAGGAAAACGGCATTGCATGAAGCAGCACAGTATGGTCACGATCACGTCTGCAAGATATTGCTTGATGCTGGAGCCAATGCCAATGCCCAGACGATGAGACGTCAACATACACCACTTCATTTGGCCGTTACAAATTGTGAGCTTAAGGTAAAGAAGATTTTTCTTGTTTATATTTCAATTGATTTTAAATACACGTTGTTGAATTCCAATGACGTCATGCTACGATTCCGCACGAAACCTTTTTAATGTTTTAATGTGTATTTGGCCATTTGGCCACGATATGTGATTTAATAAAATACCGATAATAAAAATAATAGAAGAGGCTTTAGAGAAGTAGGCATGGCCAAAAGGCATAAGGGAGTGTTCACAAATAATTTGGTGGGGGTTGGAAAAGATGGGTAGGATCATAACTATTTTGGGTCCTATAAAGGGGGGATCCAAAAAATTCAGTCCTTAATGGGGGGGGAGTAAAAGTCCGGGTTAACATTTACGACAAGGCATGCACATTCCAATTTTTGGTATGAGTGTTAAGTATTTCAATTGTGTCATATGGAAAGGTTTCTATACAAAAACGATTCTCTTATAAACCATCTATGAACAGTTTCCAGCTCGATACACCTGAGCGCACATTTTCGTCCAAGAGCATCCAAGCAAGCAGTGAATTATCTACACAGTCTTTGATTACACTACACGGTTGAGCGCATGTCATCGTAAGAGCTGTGTGAGCTTTAACTGGAAAATGGACCTCTGACCAAAATGTAGGTTTTTAAAGTCAAAACCTCAAGTGTTCCTTACAATATTTTTTTTCAAATTCTATGTCATTGAATAAAAGAGCACACTTATATTGTCCATAATAGCCCCATTAGAATGAGCAATGGGCAATTCTCTTTAAATTTTAAATCCTGTGCAAAAAGTTACTATTTTCACCTGTTTTATCATAGGGTTGTAAATTCAATGAACTATGACTTTGCTAAAGAGCGCTTACAAATTGATATGGCTCTCAAGCTTCAGTTCAACAAAATTTGCGCACTTTGGGTGTTACACTATGTCTCCAATGAGCAATAGCTCCAAACGGTAATTTTAGCTGAACAGTTAATAATTATTTTTTGGTTTCTGTTTTAGGACATCAAGGAAGGGGGATCAAACATTTTTAGACGTATCGTGGTTCGGAATTCACGTTGGTCCCGTGTACAAGAAGAGTTATCCCTGCGCACATTTAAAAAGAGAAGGGGGACCATTCTCAGTTCTAATATCTGTACTCAACCCTAGGTTCCAGGATAAGTGTACCGCCCTGCTGACCTTAACTTTAGAAGGTTGAGAAGGTTATGAAACATCGGAAGATTTCTTTATATTTTTTATCTCACTTGTTTATACGAAAACTAAAATAATCACATTATAAATGTATTAATATTTTTGTTAATAGAGACATCAGACACGGGAACTCGATGAAGACAGCCGTAAACGATATGGAACAGTGTTCAGATTGCTGGTAGAGGCAGGAGCAGATCCAGGCATACTTGAGGTAACTTTAGTAGTTGCAAATTTGTCTTTAAAAATAACTACCCTTTAATAAATTATCGCTATTCCAAAACGGTTTATGTCAAAGTTAGCGTATGCCAAATTTGGGATATATATTCGGAGCAGAATTTATTTCAAAATGTGTGATGCTTTAATACTTGCTTATGTCGACTTGTCTAGTCGGACTCCGCTGATGGCTCTCCACACAACTCTGTTCTGCATGCAGTTCTTAATGTCTTGTCTCTCTAGTCCAGTATCCTCGATTAGTTGCTTAATGTAGTCCTTCCGTGGTTGTCCTCTTGATCTTTTACCATGCGTAGGCTGCCACAGCAAAACTCTGGAAGCTGCCTCTGTTTCACTTCTGGCACAGTTTCCATCAAATCTCAGCCTTTTTGTTTTCACCCTTTTGGAAATTGGTTAGAGATTGCCGTACAACTCTTTATTGGTGGTGCGCGACTGCCAGGTAACATTAATTGCCTTTCTCAGTTGTGTAACAACCACCAAGCGCCTTCCTAAACTTTGATGTAATTGTCAAGGTTTCTGCACCATACATCAGAACTGATTCGACTGTGGTGGTAAAAAGCTTGGTTTTAAGATTTTTAGGCAGGCTGCTCTTCCATATCTTGTTCATGCTGTTGCAGGCTCTCCATGCCTGGGCTTTCCTGATGTGAAAATCCTTTTCACTGCTGCCAAACCAAGCCCCGAGGTATTTGAAATCGTCAACTACTTCAAGCTCGCGTCCATCAAGTGTTCGGATTGGGGATGCAGCCATATTGCAAACCATTGCCTTGGTTTTCTGTAATTGTTTGCGGTCCTATTCTCAGACTTTTCCTTGTTTTTAGTGTGAGCCCTAGACGATCTTCATTCCCATGTAGTGCTTTCTGGAGAGCATAGTCAAGGACTGTTACAAATAGAAATGGTGCAAGTGTGTCCCCCTGTAGTACTCCAGCCTGAATTATGAAGTCGTTGGTGATTCCATCTGGTGTGGTAACATGGGCAACAGTGTTCTCATAGGTGTTTCCAATAGCTGCCACGAGTTTCTCTGGTACTCCATATGCTCTTAGAATGTCTAGCATTTTACTTCGATGGATGGTGTCAAATGTCTTTTTAAAATCGATGAAGACCGGTGCTGCTTGCAGATTGTTGTTGTTTATCTCTTCAATAATTCTTCTCAAGGCCAGTATTTGTGACTCTGTCGACTTTCCAGGGCGGAAGCCATTTTGGTTCATTCGTAGTACAGGATCCAGGAAGGGACGAATTCCGTTGAGTAGTAGTCTGTTGTAGGTCTTTGCCACTATGGATGATAAACAGATGCCTCTGTAATTCTTTCCCTCTCTGAGATCACCGCTTTTGAGGAATTGGGATGAGATTGAGAATTGACCACTGCTCGGGTTTCCTACCATGCAGTAATGCTTCATTACAGAAATAGAGTATGATGTTATAAAGGTTGCATCTCTTTAAAACTTCTGGTGTGATTTCATTATCACCTGCACTTTTTCCTTCATTGATGACCTTCTTTGCTGCCTGGTGATGACTGGTGGATTCCCAGGTAGTTGCTGGAAATGGGAAAACCAAGAATGCAGTATCTCACTCTCTATGTCCCCTTTGATCTGACCTTTTTTGGCAGTTCTCCTTTCACTGATCTCGTTACAGCTTTGTGCTGGCAATTTTGATCTGCTTTCTCTACCTGGCTGATCTTTTGTTCCAGGATTTCTTGATTAATTTGGTCATATGTCTCTTTTAGGTGATTCTTCCTTGCTTGTAGTGCGGACATTGATACACTAGTGCATTCGTGGGTATCCTTCACATATGCTTCATGCACTTCATTCCGGGCACTCTCTGTTCTGGAATCAGTCCAGATTGTCCCCGTATGGCGTTTGGGGGCCTTTGGTATCAGTTCTTACGTAACCTCTCTGTTTGTCTGTATGAAACATTGATATGTGGATGTAGCATCTTCATCGCCCTCACTTTCATGTTGCAGAGCACTGAATCTATTCCGTACTTTAACAGCGTACAGGTCTTGTAGTTGCGTGTCTTGTGCCAAAACCTTCCAGTTGTACCTGATCTTCCGCGGTGGTGTCTTGCCATTCGATCTCAAGCGGAGACGTACTTTTGCTGTAACAACACGGTGATCCGATCCAATGCTTGCGAAGGAGTTGTAGGTGCAACAATTGAGAATGCTATTCCTCCACTTCCTGCGTAAAAGGATGTAGTCAAATTGTGCCTTAAAACTAGATGGTAGAAGCTCACATTTGCTATCACCAGTTCATTCTCTATTGCCAGTGTGTGCAGCAATTCTCCATTTCTGTTGATGGAATCATGGTAGGGGAATTTGTAGTGTATTTTGCAAACTCTTGTATTCAAGTCGCCTATTACCATAAGGAAGTTGTGAGCTGGAACTTGTTTGATGGACTTGTCCAGTAGCATATAGTGTTCTTCTGACTCTTTCTCATCAGACACATTAGTGGCCAATATGTGACAATGATGGTGGTTTTGGGACTTCCTCCAAAGGTAGCACATAATATCCTTGGTGTTATGCATATGCAGGAGAGAAGGGTCTTCTTTGCCTTGGTACTCCATCACTTCCAACCGCTATGCCTGCTCTATTCCTCCATGCTAATGATGATACTAGTTGATATCCATCAAAGAGGTCATGCCTAATTGGTTCATCAAGGTGGAATATTTTATGCTCCTGTAATCCAATGATGTCTTGGTTGTGACGCTTAGCTAAGCCACATAGTTCCTCTTGAAGGTAAATACTTCTTAGTGTTCTTGTATTTAAGGTTGATACAAACATTGATTGCTTACATGTTAGTAGATTTTCTTTCCGTGTTCCTCCTCTCTCCGTGCACAACCGTCCGTAAGGCTTTAAGGTGCTCACATCATTAATATTACAAGCTAATACAGATTCAGAACTGGGTTTAAGGTAGGGGCTTGACCCTAGTGCGTTTATTGTAGTCATCATTTAAAGTTGCTCAATTGCTGAATACTGTTAATGG
Source organism: Amphiura filiformis (assembly GCF_039555335.1). Lineage (NCBI taxonomy): Eukaryota > Metazoa > Echinodermata > Ophiuroidea > Amphilepidida > Amphiuridae > Amphiura > Amphiura filiformis. The sequence continues at coordinate 63,141,841 of NC_092639.1, read as the reverse complement.
TCACAGATCCTATCAACAGTTGTCCAGTGGCCGAGAATGTGCAGTGCATTGAATTCTTCATCCGCCCTTTGTTCTTGTCACTAATGTCTCCAACCATAGCTCCAAGTGTATAGCTCAGGTCTCAGGACTCCCTGATTTTGATCACTGGCTGCTGGTTGAACTCATCTCAGGCACCCTTTTGCCGTTTTGAGCCTGAATCTCTACTCCGCCTAAGATAGTGATCTATTCTAACTATTTGCCAATAGCTGGGGCAAGCGTTGGTGAGCACCAGAGCGTATCCACACGCCGGTGGGTCATGCATACTGCACCTCTAGGGCCGCTTGCTTCAAAACAGATTTCTGCAAAATAAAAGTACCATGAACATGTATGCATTGATTTGTAGCAAAATACTGATTTCTGCTGGTATTTTTGTTACGACAAAATGCGCATAGTGGAGGTAAAGGAAACAAGGCAGGGATAGCAAGATCAGCCTGGAAGATGTGAAAGTTGTTGTTATCTACTATTTTAGTAATTATGTAATTGGCGGCGTGTTATTTATAAGAACAATGGGTATACTCTCTCATTAAGAAAATGCTTCACATGCACTTGAATTGAAGATTTATTCACTAATAAAGGAGGTTTCCTAAAGAAGATTAAAGGAATTGATGAAGCAAACTTAATGTATGTATTTTGTTTTCATTCAATAACAGCACGAATATAGAACAGCTGATAGAAGAGAAGCTGACAGAAGACTGAGAAGACGAGGGGCTAGAAGAGCCGCCAATGAAGAATACCAAAAACCCCTTTGCTGTTTCGGCCTCCGCTTAGGCCTCTGCCTGATATGCTGTTTTATACCTCATTAACGGGGTTATGCGATATGTTTGTTTAAATGTTATTTTAAAAGCTTTTTTTTTTCGGAAGATTATCTATCCCATGCTTTGTTATCCGAAAGGTTTTTCTTAAGAAGGGGGAGCAAGGGTTATTGGTAATTTGTAATTTGTTTGGAACGCTGCCAGTACTTTTAAGTACTGGAAGCGTGCCAAATTATCTTAAAAAAGATAAATTAAAGATGAGTAAGAGTTAAAGCAATTGAATCTTTCACAGTTTTAATAATGTAAGGTTTAGTATAATCACAACCACTGGAGCCAGACTTCGGAGATTTAAAAAATAAAAGTATTTCGTCTTTGTGGAGGTGAATTAATATTGTTTAAAAAGCGGTGAAAATCAATCTCAGGGTTTGGAATGTTATTTGCCAATTAGGTACCAATATGAACAAACTAGGAATGCGTAAATCAGCAATTGTGTTAGGATTTAAAATGAGTGTGCCATTAACTATAAAAGAAGAGAAAATATTAGGCCTTTTTTTTCGACCAAGAATATTATTCAAAATATTCCAAGTTTGCTTTGAATTAAATTTGGATTCTTCGAGGTTGATTTCTTAGAAAGCCTCAGTCACGGTTGTTTTATGATTTATTAATTAATTTTTCTGACAAAACATATAATTTTCAATTCCAGACCTGGATAATACCAACAGCAATCATACCAATATACACATACACTGTTTAGCTATTTTTAACATAATGTCTGGTACTTTTTAAAGCCTGGTCAAAGTAGTAAGCTATTGCGTTATGTTACATTCGCGGCTTTATTCTAGTTTGACAGTTGGTATACATACTTTCTGTAGATCTTTTCTTTACGGCGGATTGAAGTCAGAATCGCGGGTGTAATGGTGGAGTTATTTGATAGATAGGATAATGATCATTGATGGCCGCAATGATCACACCAGATTTAATTTCATGTGCAAGGACATTGGTAAATATATTGTCAATTAGGCCGATTTACAATACTATGCGCCTCCAGCGTTTGCTGGGGAGAGGCCAAAATACGTAATGCTTCATGGGAAAATAGAGAGATTGCGATTTACCAAACGTCGACGTAGACGTTAGTTCGTACGGTTTTAAGTAGGTATAAAACAAAGTCAAAGATAAGAATAACTTAAAAAGAATAAAAATCTATTTCTTTTGTTTTTCCTTGTATTATGAGGAACATTATGAGAATTGAAAACAGACATCTATACAAAAGGTGTTCTTATATTTGACTTTGAATTATATATTTCTTTTATTTTTCATTGTCTTATGAGGAAAATGATGAGAATTAAAAATAAGCATCTAGAAAAACATTTCCCTATGTTTGACTTTGTTTTATCAGGTTTTGAAAATCTATCTCTTTAGTCTCTTGTATTTCAGTAGTTTCTTTCTTCTAGACTCTGGTATTTTAGTAGTTTCGTTTTTCTGTTTCTTCTTCTGTCAACATTTGCTATAATTTGCTCTAGCTCCTTCATTATTTGACCGATTATGACCATGATTATGTTTTGATGGATCCAAGTGTGTGAAAATATTGGATCCAAAACATAATAATGATAAAATTGGATGCTTTACGCCCAATATTTATTGGTCTCGCTATGAGTTGTAAAATATTGGACTCGACTTCGTCTCGTTCAATATTTTAAAACTCATAGCTCGACCAATAAATATGGGCTCAACCGATCCAATTTTATATCAAACTTGGGCACAAGCCCCACTAGCCCAGCCTTTAGTTTACATTTGACATGGCCCATCATGAGTAATTTTGGCTAAAATGCTTCTTCTCATACAGATTAAATGGTACTGAAAGATTTTTACATTCACCCTTGGCTATAGCCGGGGCCTATGGCGCACAGTGGGCCAGGGCGGAATCAAAGTGTGCCAAAATTCAAATTTGGTGAATGTGGAATTTCCAAACTTTTTCAGTTGTTTGAGAAAGAAAACATTCTGAAGTATATTATTTGGCCCATAATTTATGTTTTGATGGATTTCATAAGTATCGTTTAGTCATAAATTTGACCCAAAAGTGTCATATTTTCTCTTAAAATGGTAAAAGTGTGAATTTTGAAAACAACTAATCTAACATTAGTAAATGAGAAACTGTTGTCTTACCATTGTGTATATGTCATACCTAATAGTAGTCAAACCAGATCATTAAAGCCAAAATATAAATAATTGTATTAATCAGGAGTAATGAGGGGGCTAATTTGGCGAAATACGGTAAAAATATGCATTTTTGGGAAAAAATAGAACTTTAGTTTGGATTCCTGTCGATTCCTGTACAAAAATTAATGTTATCATTTGTAGACAAGTCTTAGAACTATGTTGATGGCAATTGTTTTTGCAAATATTTGCCAGCCTGCATTCCAGGGTCCATCCAATGTACCCTATTTGCTCACATTTCAGCGGATTTTGATGGATCAGTGCGGCGTACGGGTTTATCATGTCATGTGCATAGCGCCCTCATATTGCTTAAATACCCCGGGGATTTTGCGGTTTTCACTACAACTCTGCCCTAAGAAATTATTTATAGCATATAAGGTCTCAATATTTTAAAACATCATTAATCGAGATAAAGCGAAATCATGGAATCATTATCAAAAACTTTTTTATGCTGCTCAGCAGGCTCACTTTCAGATATAAATTTATCATACCATGTTTGTATGGATGCTTTGCACATTCATATAGAATTGAACTTCCAGATAACATAGCTTAACATTTTGAAAGGTATTAAAAGACAGTAAAAAGCATGTGAACGATGGAATAACTGTAGACACTATGTGGATCATTTCACACTCAAAATAAAGACTGGCTTAACCGGAAACTGACATTTAATGAAGAATTCCAATACAGCAGCTGAACTTCCAGCTGCAGAGGTTCGTAGCACTTCTCATTCTGAAGGAACTTCATCAGCACCAGCACCAGCCGAGATGGACGTCTCGGCCCTCCTAGGAGGGCCGAGACGTCCATAGAAAATGTGGGAGGCACTGTCGATCGTTCAAAGAAAAGGAAAGCACATGATCTTTTAGAAGAAAAAGAGCCCGAGCTGAGTAACTGTTATAGGCCCTACGCAGCATCACAAGGCATATGCTATAAATGCACATTCTATTCTGCTTTGAACATCCATATAAATTATAGAATTTATGAAAGAAACTCTAGACACAAGAACGCCATGGTCTGCCAATTTGGTATTAGGCCTACGTCTAGGCCTACTTGAAAAAGATCCAATTTACATTCGCCTATATAGCGAATGATCAAATCACGTGTCTGTAATGGAGAATTGCAATTTGAATCAAATTATTAAGTGTCGTTTGTGATAACGTTGAAGTTGTAACATCCGGGGTGGGGATCTTCCATTGACATGGTATACGTATTAATATGTGCTTGCCTTTTGGGGTGCTTTTTTGCCAATTTTGGTAAAGCGATGGGTGGGTTAATTTTCACCATAGACGAAAACGCCCAGTATTATTGTGTATTTTGATAAACATATTGGTAAAAGCACCCAATTTGAGCAAAATTTGTTGCTTTTTAAAGGAAATTGGTATATTGATGGGTTGCAAATTAGGGCCAAAATTACGTTTAAGACAATGGCAATGTTTTGGAGTCCGGCAGGAAGAATCACCTACAAATTTTGCCCCACCCCCCGGGCCCATCCCCAACATTTAGTCTGACTGGTTGTTTGTTTGCTAATATTAAACAATTACAATATCTGCATTTTATTGATGTCATACGTATTAGAAAATGCCGTCAGTGAATTTTGCAATCCGTATAACCTTGAATATGCTATTTGATAATACTTTTCCAATCGGACATTTGAATCACTGTTGTAAGAGTAATTAACCAATCACGGCTCGTTATTTTAATGACGTCATATGCCTTGGAAAATGACTCTATTGGATTCAGCAGTCCTTAAAACCCCCGATTTGAAAGTTTTTATAATAATTCTTACACAGGCATTTGAATAACTGCGGGAGGAATAATTGACCAATCATATATCAGCATATTAATGACGTCATACGCTTTCCAAAATGCCATCATTGAATTTCGCACCCCTTGGAACCCCTATTTTGCTTTTTCAATTAAAATTTTAACATGTATCATTTGAAATACTGTTGTAAAAATAATCGACCAATCACCGTTCAGCATTTTGATGACGTCATACATTTCTAAAAATGCTTCCATTGAATTCTGCAGCCTCGAAAACCCCTAATATAGTCATTTTACCGTGTTTGTATGCGTTTGATTGTCCGTTTATAATTTTGGCACACTTTGAGGCGATTCTGGCCCACTGTGTGGCGTCCTCACAGATTTGGGGTCAAATGTCATTAAGATTGTATTTTGCCACATAACCAAATATCTTCAAAATGCTTCTTTTCCTACAGATTACATGGAACAGAGATGCAACTGACACATATGCATTGACATTAGCTGGTGTCTATGGGGTCCTCGTAGAGTTTGAGTTCAAGGTCATACAGCGGACAAAAGGGTTGATTACTGAAAATCACTTCAAAATTCAATATTTGATGCATATTTAGTGCCGTGATCATGAGAATAATGCCAAAAGGGCTCTAGAAGGGTAACATTCTAAGGTTTGTCCAATTTGAACGAAAATTAGTTTATGTAATCTTGATATGGTTCAAAATATGATAAATCATTTCAAAGTCACCAGAGGTCAATCAAAGGTCAAAAGGATTGAAATTCCAAAGTTTATTCAATTTGGATCAAAAGTAGTATACAGTGTATGTGATATTGATATGTTGAAATGATTGAGGTCATTTTAAGGTCATCGAAGATCATCCAAAGGTCACATGTTTGTATCAAATAGATTGTTATTAGACTCAGTGGCCTACACTTTTCACGAGAAGCCATTTTTTTCCAAAGTCATTTAACCTAAAAATTAGGTTTCTGTAGGTACCGACAGGTCGTAGATAGCACAAACTATACATTTTCTTACTCCTTGTCAGCAGACGAGTAATTTGATATACATTTACCCCTGTGTGACCTTTCGTGACCTCTAGCAAAAATCTACTACCCCCAAGCAGTGATCTAGAGGGTCTATGCTAACACCTCATGGTAACAAATATTGGTAGACATGGGTGTTGAACTCGTCCATTTTTCAAAACCCCTTGCTACTAGAGTTGACTATTTGACTTTGTTTTATTAGGAGTTGTAAATCTATTTCTTTTGTTTTACATTGTATTATGAGGAAAAATTTGAGAATTGAAAATAAGCATATAGAAAAACGTTATTCTTAGGTTTGACTTTGTTTTATAGGAGTTGTAAATCTAATTTCTTTGGTTTTACATTATATTATGAGGAAACTATGAGAATTTAGATTTACAAACCTTAATAAAACAAGTGTGAACATTCAATGCTTTGGTAATTCTGTGGTGTGTATTCTGCCTCTAGCAAAAGTTTCTACACATTGTTATATACTATTCCCCATTCCAGAAAAAGGCAGCACTATTTTTTTTTTAGATTAAAACATATTATTCGGTTTTGCCAAATGAAACAAAGCTAAATCCTAATCCTTTAGTTAGTTCTAACTAGCAATAAAAGTCTAATTTTAATATTTGGTCAATTTGTGGAGATAAGGGCCAAAAACATGCATGTGTTTTTAGGGTGTTTTTCGTAAGCTGTGACAATTAAGCCCACAGACTTGTACTAAGACTAATGTCAGTTCATGCACTCTAATTTTTGGAAAAGGCATGTTTCTTTCTTAAAGCAACCATTAAAGTAACACAAAAAAGTGAAAATCAGAGCAAAATTTTGGCATTTACTCAAGATTTTGAATGCTTAGACTTGTTCCAAGTCTTTGATTTTTGTGCCTCGATTGTCAGAAAACATGCCGAAAATACATGTTTTTTACTCTTTTTCTTTTATCTCCAGTGAGGACTAAATGAATGATTAGGATTGAGCTATGTTTCATTTGGCAGAACTTGATAATATATTTTGTTTTTCCAAAAAATTAGTGCTGTCTTTTTCTGGAATGGGGAGTAGGTGATTATCGTGACAAACCTGCGAATGAATTAGAATATTTCGCAGCAGATAACAGCAGACGACCTTGTACAACAAAAGAATAGCATTCCGTGGTAGTTTGTTTTCTATTGCTGAAAAAACTTAGCACCGAACTTGACCTAGAACAATGACTCCATTACTGGTTGCGTATGGTATTCTGTTGACTGTTATACAATCACGATATTCGACTTTGCAGCCTTCAAGCACACCAGTTTTATCTCATGAACACTAAAAGTCTTACTGCCTGTTCTTAATCAAAGTATTTTGGCAATATTGCTTGCTTGCTGCACAGAAAAGGTAAGTGATCAGTGATCTTATATGCAATAACCAAGACTCACGACACTGTAAATAGATTGACAGTAGATACTGTATAATCAGGGATATCGTAAAATAAAGAAAACGTCACTTAAGGGGGTACTACACACCTGTGGTAAATTTGTGACTATTTTTTAATTTTTCTCGAAAAATAATAACACACTGGTAACAAAAGTTAAGTATATGTTATTGGGGCAAGGAATCCAATTGCTACACTGAAATGTCAGTGACTCAAGACAAGCGGTTCAGTATATATGATAGGAAACGAGGTACATTCTAGCGGTACCTTATTTCTTATCATAAATAACAAACCGCTTGTCTTGGGTCACTGAAATCCCAGTGTAGTAATTGGATTCCTTGCCCTATAATATACATAACTTTTGTTACCACTGTGTTATTAGTTTTGAGAAAATGCAAAAATAGACACAAATTTATCGAGGGATGTAGTACCCCCTTAAGTAGTTGGGTGCAATGCTTTACTGCTGTATGAATGACACCGGGAATGCAATGACACACACTTTCAAACAGTGTCTCACACTATATGGAATTTATAGGGTGAAATTTTGAAGTATATGAAAATTAAAATTGACTAACTTAGTTTCAAGTTTCTCCGCCTCTTCTTGGTGTTTTTTGAGACGAACGCCGAAAGAACGGCCGGTTTCTCAAATATATATACCACGAGAGTCAACGCAAGTTATTTATTAGATCTTCTCTGCTTTTTGTTGAGAGAAAGTTTGTCCTTTGAATGAACGTATTGTGCAGTGTGGTTTTATTTCAGTAGAGAAGCCATATTTTTTGGAAAACTCAATAAACTCGCTCAGTAAGGCCTCTCTATATAGAGAGAATTACAGCCATGCCGCTTAAGTTTTCACCGTCAGCTTTTTGCTTTAAAGTAAACTTAGGAGTAGCTCTGTTACTGGCGTTTTAGGAGTAGCGCTGTCTTATATCCGCAATGACAAGATAGCGCTTCGCGAATATTGTTCTATTCTACTTTTTGTTTGTACGCTACCTCAGTTACTAAAGCATCACTCCGGTCTAAAGGAGTTCTGACTAAATAAATGAAGAGATTTCATACTTCTAGTCCAATAAAACAGTACTCACTGTGGACGTTTCGAAGTCTTGCAGACTTCTTTTTCAACACTGATGTTGTTGTGATGATCTTCTGTTTACCGCTGATGATACAGGTTATCAACAACAGTTATGAGGAAAATGTTCAGTAATAGTAAGGAGTTCTGACTACTTATAACGTTTGATGTAGGGATAGCGGGAGGGGAGGAAAACTGAAGATATTGATCATTGTGTGTTTTCTTTCTGTAGATTACAATCGCGGGGCTTGAGGGGACTACCCATGGCCATGCCGAAACTTAAGCGATAAATGTGGCTCAAATATGCAACCGTAGCAAGGCAAAATTTGATACGTTCTATGTCATCAATGGTGACATAATTAGCCGTTTCGAAGTGTGGCGTACACAAATGGAGGGTAGTCTTCAATCTTGGTAAAACCAGGCAAATTGAATATACTTTACCCGCTTCGTGCAGCGCCATCCTTTTTTTGTCATCCATATCTCGAAAAGGCTAATAGAAACCTATATACACACCTTAAAAACTAAAGTATAATAACTAAAGTGGACAAAACCTAGAAAACTCCATTAATAATAATAATAATAATAATAATAATAATAATAATAATAATAATAATAATAATAATAATAGTAGTAGTAGTAATAAATAATTAAATAAACCTCTATCAATGAGTTTTTGTTCAAGTTTTGTCATAATCGGTCCAATAATGAAGGAGCTATTATTTATCAAATGACAATTTTATTATCTCGAGATAATTTGATTAAATCGAGGGATAATTTTAATTTCCATAAAAATATTTCCCGGGATAATTTTATTATCCCGGGATAATTTTATTATCTCGATATATAATACATAATATTATTATCTCGAAATATTATAGATAATTTAATATCTCGATATATGATCTCGAGATAATCTTATTATCTCGGGATAATTTTATTATCTCGAGATATTATCTCGGAATAATTGTATTATCTCGAGATATTATCCCGGGATAATTTTATTATCTCGAGATATATTTCTAGTGCCCGTTTCTATTCATCGTTATGTATTCTTCTCCCGTGCATTATTTTCGCGAACTACCCTTCATTTCCCAAATTATATAAACCTGCACGCTAAACAATACATTATCTAAAACCCGCACGCTAAACAATAGATTTTAGATAATACGTGCACGCTCAAATGCTAGAAATACTACTTTCACATAACTATATAACCTGTCTGTTCGATATATATACGTTGAAAGTAAGAATATACATTCAGTGGTGTTAAAATAGTTATAGGTTATGGTATTTTTTCATGCGCACGAAGTAAATCATAGGTTACACACTGTGTTCTATCTTGCAACTATCATTGCCATAAATTATGATTAATTAACTCAAATAAATCAAACATCAAATGAGAATAATCGAGCTTCTATTAATAAGGGCTAAAAACAGGTGAGCCATAATTATACAAGATGACACCATTACAAAATATTCAGCATTTTACAAATGAAATACATGTAGGCCTATATCTAAAATAACATAAACACGTCAGGGAATCACACACCAGCGCATATTATAATGATCATGCTTTATAATCATGATAATGCTGAACAAATTGTACAATTCCACAGTCGTGTGTTTTAATATAAAGTCCAGTTGATATTGATATATATATACGTTTATTCTCTCATCTCCATTCACCGTAGTACTAGTGGGACGTCAAAATCGATCAACTGGTTCAGTGCTCTCTCTGTTCGAAACCACGATATTAAATGATCACAACATAAAGTCAATTGGTTACAAACCATGCGTGAATAAGTTACTAAAGTATGACGTATGGCGCAATCGATACCATTGATAGCTAACTTACACAGTGATTGATTTTCTTGACCAGTTAAATGCTATCTGGGCAATGTCCTGACGGTGTTTTTAAAATTTAAGATATTTTCCCTAATATTCAAACTAATATAATGAATGCAGCAATTAATATTGCCTATTATTTTAATACACTCAAAGTATATGACGGATAATGTACTCGTGCAAATGCATTCGTCAAGATAATCGCACTTGCCATGGAGTTATTACATTTAGCTCTCGAGCCTATCGGCTCTCGAGCTAAATGCAATAACTCCACAGCGCGTGCGATTATCTCGAGATAATTTTATTGTCTCGAGATCATTTTATAATCTCGACATCTTATCTCGGGATAAATTTGATTTCCCCAAAAATTATTTCTTACATCCAAAAAAAATATTTTTAACATATGTGACTCCTCGCCACAATTGAGCCCGGATGTCGCCAGTGCCACTATTGAGATATGCTCCATCGAACTTAACAATAAACAATAGGAAAGAAAGGATTTATTGACTGTTTTATTGATTTTTCACTACTTAAATGTCAAGTACTATAGACATGATATACATCATTTTAAAGCTAATTTCAAGCAGAATATTTTGGTTGAATATCTCAAAAATGATGATTGGCGACATCCGGGCTCAGTTGTGGCGAGGAGTCACATATTGTCCTTTAACATATTGTCCTTGAACTCAGCTGAGTCACTTATCTTGCTATGTATACATCCCGTAGTAGAAAAAGATTTCGGGATAATTTTATTATCCCGGGATAATAATATTATCTCGGGATAAATTTATTATCTCGAAATAATTTCATTATCTCGAGATATCATTATAATTTTTAACATCCAAAAAAATATTTTAACATATCACTTCAGGGGCTCTGTACAAAACATGAAAGTGTTATGGTTCAATAATATATATTGATTTAGATAATGAACATCGAGTTTTTGGCTGCTTCGACCAACAAGACCTCGTGTACCCTTAAGATCAAGAACGTGGTAAAGTTCGTGAACACAAAAGTTCAATAAACTCGCCATATCCTTTGTTATCAACAAATGCCTTGCTATGTGAGTGGGTTGAAGGTGACGTCAATTCTATTCAAGCTTGAGAACTTGAACAAAGGAACGAAAATGGGGATATATTAGGGGAATATTCAACAAAAATCCCGAATAATTTGGTAGATATACTAGATTTTGGTAGATATAATAGACTTTGGGTTGATAAGATGCGTGATTGTTGAATTTATAAAATTGAAGAAGGACATTTTGATATTTTACATAAGGCAATATATGACTACCAAAAATTGCTACCAAAAAAAAAATGAAATATAGAAATGATTAAACTCAAGGATTACCGAACGTTTTTCAAACCTTATGTACCCTATTAATCGACTTTATAAAAACGTCATAAAATTTTGTCCCAAAATTCTAAACATCCGATTTGAAACGAGTTTTAGCCTAGAATAGAAGAAAATGAATATTCTAACATTCACAAAGATTTCCAAGCCCATACTAAAACCCGGGACTAAAACACTTGCAATAAATTGTTTATGTATTTTCGTTGCTGTATATTTCACATGTTACTGTCCTTTTTTGCTCGCCACTGACGTGCACTCTCGCACGTCTATGGCAAGCCAAGGGGGCCAAAAGCGTGGAACAGCTACGCGTAGCTTCTTTCTCGTTACGAGCAGCTGTTTGACCAATCAAAATAGTCAAATTTAATCACGTGGTTGGGTCGTTAGCTGCGCGTAGTATAGTTATAGGTATCCTCTTTCACAATTATTATCTTGTAATTAATTTACGGAATTAGCATAGATAACGAACGGGTAAAGGAGGCCAAATCACAGCACGTGTCAAGAGAACATGTTGCTAATGCCTGGCTAAAATGACACAAAGCATATTTATTTAGTGTTTCCAAGTTTACACCGTGTTTAATAGCAAGTAACTTTATACTCGGGCTGTATTAGCGGTGCAGGGGATATGAAGGTCAAACAACAACAACTACTGATGTAAAGCGCTGTGTAAAGATATTGCAGGGAAAGCGATATCACATGCCACTGTGTAAATATGGAGAGACTAAAATGGGTATCAATTTTTTCGGAACGGGGGGTCCTAAATTTACAAAAGTCGGCGTCAATAAATTGCGGCCCTCACTATTTCGGCATCAAAATGTTATGACCCCCGACACCCACCACCGATACACCGTACCCCTAGACAGGCTAAAATTGTATTGAAATCAGTCTTTTGAATACAATAAACACACTATCTGTAGTCATCTTGTGACTCCCTACATTTTGTCATTATCAATTTATGACCCCCTCCCCTTATTTTTCTTTCCAAAAAGTATGACCCCTATATTTGGGATCCCTTCCGAAGAAAATGATAGCCCCTAAATATAGAACAATCATCATTCTGTTCAGATATTACTTTAATAGCACCTATACCATTTTTTGCTGATATACTACAGATATTTTCATTTACAAAAATTAACAACGTAATATTTGTGAGAGAGGATGTTTACATCAGCTCCACGTGTTTAAAACCGCGAATCTGATTGGTTAATAAGCTGCACGTAACGAGAAAGAAGCTGCGCGTAGCTAGTCCCACGTTCTGAGCCGCTTAGCTTGCCATACACGTCTTTAAAACTGTGCATTATACATCAACCTTTTACCTTTAGAATGTTGGTTTGTATTTAATATTCCCGTTAATATTGTTGCCATGCCTTTTTCGCCAGCGTTATCGCCAGCGTTAGCTGGCTATCTAATTCGGAGATCGTCTTTGTTTGCTAAAGAGATTACGGGGTACTAGCATTGGTTTGAATTACTTTGCGGAACTTTTTATGGTGAAAATATATAATAGACCTGTTATTGGATTTGTACGAAAAAGAAAGTATGTTTTGCCGTTTCAACGAATGAAAACGAGTGAGAATTTCAAAAGTTATGGTTTGAAGGAAATATGACATTAAAAGTTCATGCCAGGCCTATAATAGTTTCCACAGCATATCAACGAAAGAAAATTTTAGAATCCTTGTTATCAGGCGTTCTTAGATTTACATTTGCAGACCTCCTGGAGATCAGCACAGAATGAGATGTGAGTGTATTGATAACATGATTAAAACCTTTATGGACGTAAAAGTCAAAGTAAAAATATCCTATATCCTGTATCGTTTTATGGATAAAATGACTCAAAATGTCATTTATGAAATAATTTATATCTTAAACATCAGTTTTGTCTTTTCAACGGGAAAAATTCGATGCAATTTCAGGGCCTATTTTTGATATGGGTATAATTTATATACATGTAGGCCTATTATAATTGAACAATATCAGTCTTTATACATTTTATAATGTGCTATATTAAGTATAAATTGCGAATTAATATAAAATTAATGTGCATGTATAAGTAGGATGGCAGTTTTTAGCCAATTAACTAAAAACTGCATTTCTTTATATTAATAATGAGCTAAGGGTAGCCTAAAAGGCATGCAGAAAAGACAAAAAGACAGAACAATTTGGAGTAATTAATTGACAGGAAGTTATAGGAGTTGTTTGGTTTGCTGTTTCTGTGTGCATGTTCTCATCATTGATGGATTATGTGGACTGTCATGAAACATGATGGATCATAAAAAAGAGTGATCCTAAAAATGCCACCACCCAAACTAATTACAAGGCATCTTCTGCATTGAAGCTGGCTTTCCCTTTAAAGGGAATTTTTATTTTCTGTTCATGTTTGTTTTGTATAAAAGCACTTTGAAAATCAGTTTATAATTGATAAATTTCTCTGTAAAAGCACTGCTATGCGTATTTCATTGCTTGCATTGTTCATTTGTGCTTTAAGGGTATACGATGTATTGTTGGTCGAAGCAGCAGAAAAAAAGTAGTTCACAGCATCTAGTGAATGTTAGTGAGCTTTAGCAGGAATTGCATTGCTCAATTCATAGTGAGGGTGTAGAAGAATTCAAATATCAGAGATATACTTTTGTAGGTCCTGTGATTCTTGAGTTATGTTGTAAAGAGGGCTGAAATAACAACACTTTTGTAAAACGTACATAACTCATTAACAACAATATTTTAAGCAAGTTTTCAAAGTATATGATTTGTAGAATGCACTTTTGCAAAACACCAAAGTGTTATTTTTCAATAATATATTGATTCAGATAAAGAAAATTGCTCCATTTCTGTGCAATATGCATTGTATATCTTCCAGTTCTTGACTTTTGCATTGGTGCCTATTTCACATTTCCAATTTTATAATTGAATATATGAATACAAAAGCAACCCAAGTCCATACTTTGGCCAAATTGAGTTAAGCATGGGAAAGTGTTGCTATACATAGGTCTTTCATATGTATGAAAAAACAACTCAAATTCATCCACTGTGTCTATTGAGCATGTGAAAAATAGGATGTATGAAAGAATCAACCCAAGTCCATGATTTGAGTCTTGTAACACATTGATTGAAATCCAGTATGTATAAAAGTCCATTTGTAACACATTCATTGCTGGAGAGTGACTCTTGAAAAAAAAAGGGTTTAATCAAGGAGAGTGTGTGGCAGAATGCTTATCAACATTATACATAACTGTGTGCTTTATGTTGTATTATCTTACTAGTGGTAATCTCATTCCAACATTATTGTCTTAGTATATGATTAAAAAAACCACCCAACTCCAGAATTTAAAATGAACCCCACGAAGTATCTGAAATGCTAATCGTCATATCTAATACAGTTTAACCCACCCATTTGCACGTGCAACTTACCATATTGACCAGGTAAATCTAACTGAAGGAATTAAAATGATACACGGGTTTTTCTTCTCAAAATCACTTCCCATGGAATTGGGTGGGTTTTGGATTCATGTATTCAATATTGTTTCTGAGTGTGCAGCTTATTTGTTTTGCTTCTTGTGTGAAGTATGCATCATGTGTTCTTTTTGCTTTTTGTTTTTGCATGTTTTAGTGTTGTATATGTCACATGTTTTAACATTAAAATGTCTTTGCTATGCTCGCCTTTGATGTGCTCTCTCACACATATGTGTAACTGTGCAATATACCTCAACTTTTTTACCTTGGTCAATTTTAAAATGTTGGTTCGTATCTTAATTCTGTTTATTTAAATATTGCTGCCATGTGTTTATGCTTGTATGTATGCTTTGTAAAGCGCATTGAGATTCGTTTGTAAAGTGCTATAGAAGAATAAAATTATTATTAATAGAGAGATTGCGATTTCCAAACGTAGGTATTGGACTACAGCAGTACTTATTTTATTACTTTACTTATTTATTTACTTACTTACTTTAATACTTACTTACTTACTTACTTACTTACTTACTTACTTACTTACTTACTTACTTACTTACTTACTTACTTACTTACTTACTCACTTACTTACTTACTTACTTACTTACGTACTTACTTACTTACTTACTGACTTACGTACTTACTTACTTGTTCCCATCTTCTTTTTTTCAAGACAAACGAATTCAAGAATGGATGCATTTGGACGTCATGTTCACATACAAATACAAGAAGGCGATATCACTAATGTAGACACCGAGTCCTTTGTGAGATTTATCTACCCTGGCGCAGATGACCTTGATGGATTATTGGATGCGGCTGGGGACCTTGTCCGACATGAATATGTTCAAGAAAAAGCAAGAGGTGGTGTCATCTGCACTTCTGCAGGGAACATAGGAAAAACCAAAAGATTATTCCACATAGAGGTTCGGCTAGATAAAAGCCCCGTAAAGTTTACAACTGCTTTGCATACGACATTAATGTCTGCAGATGAACAAGATCTAAGATCCATTGCATTCCCTGGATTACCATTATGCCCTGATAAGTTTTTATCAGCATTTATGGGAGTAATCTACGACTTTGAAGACTGTGAAGATCCAAGATGTTTACATTTAATCAAAACCGTGATTCCAGCAGAAAGAGCAGTGGAGATGATTCAGATGACGAAATATATAGACATAAGTAAACAGAAAATGGAGAATTCGTATTTCCATAATAGAGATAATCAAGGTAGGCGTGCCCTGCAACATAATATTGGTAGGATTGCGTTTCAAAAGTAATTAGTGCAGTTAATAACATATCATTTTATTATGATGGATAATTCCGTTCGTACATTATTATTATTATTATTATTATTATTATTATTATTATTATTATTATTATTATTATTATTATTATTATTATTATTATTATTATTATTATTATTATTATTATTATTATTATTATTATTATTATTATTATTAATATTATTATTATTATTTGCACTCAACACTTATATTGTTGCACTTAAGGAACATTTTACGTTCACCATGTTCACTTAAAAGCACAAATTCGCCGAATAATTCAAATGTCATTGATTACTCCTTTTACTTTAAGGAGGGTAGAAACACAACATGTTCTTGCAAATATTGATGAAAAATTTAAATGAAAGTTCTTATCGTAATACATAAATAGTTGTTGGTAATGATCTATTATGTAGATGAACGTGCCCCTTTGGAGTTGGAGAATACGGATGAGTTGTCGGAGCTACACGATGCACAGGGAACAGTTGCATCTTTTGCAAATAAACACCAAGGTAGGCGTGTCCTGCAACATATTATTGAAAGGAATGCGTTTCAAACTAAAACAATTAGTGCATTTAATAACATATCATTTTATTTTTATTAAAACTGATGTTCATATAGTAATGCATACATATTGTTGGTAATGATCTATTATATAGATGAACGTGCCCCTTTGGTGTTGGAGAATACGGATGAGTTGTCGGAGCTACAAGATGCACAGGGAACAGTTGCATCTTTTGCAAATAAATACCACGTGGTGGGTTCTGAAATAGAAACTCATTCTTTACAGACACCGAAGCAGGAACGTAACCAAGGAGCAGATATACGAAAGCGGGACAGTAGCCCAGGAACAAATACGATTGCGACGGAGGTCAGATTCGTTTGAATTTTATTACATCTACCACAGTTTTTATCCGAAACAACAAATGCTTAGTATAATCTAACCCTGTTTGATATTTTACTTTCTCTGGCGTTATTCGGTAACAGTAAGTACTTCATGGATTATATGATTTTTTTCTCATTCTTCAGGAAAGTAATTCCATATCAGAGCAGGTGACTACCATATCTTCCTCTACATTTGACCAGACAGACATAATTTTTCTTGAATCTCAACCAGTGGTATTATCTGACAATATTAATGATGCGTCTTCATCAACTGACGCAACCAATAATGTTTCTTTGATACAACCAAACACAACAGCAAAAAAGGAGGAAAATAGCACAATGTATGCAATTGGACGTCATGTTCACATACAGATAAAAGAAGGTGATATCACTGATGAAGACACCGAGTCGTTGGTGAGATTTATCTACCCTGGAGTAGATGATGTTGATGGATTATTGGACGCGGCTGGGGACCTTGTCCGACAAGAATATGCTCAAGAAAAAGCAAGAGGCGGACTGTATGTGAATCGAGGTGTCGTCTGTTCGTCTGCAGGGAACATAGGGCAAATCAAAAGACTATTCCACGTAGAGGTTCGGCTGGATGAAGACCTCGAAAAGTTTAGAACTGCTTTGCATACGACACTACGGTCTGCAAATGAACAATATCTAAGATCCATTGCATTCCCTGGATTAGCATTATGCCCTGATGAGTTTTTATCATCTTTTATGGAAGTAGTCTACGAGTTTGAAGAATGCGAAAATCCAAGATATTTACGGTTAATCAAAACGGTGATTCCAGCAGAAAGAGACCTAGAGATGACTCAGATGACGAAATATGTACACATAAATAAGAGGAAAATGGAGCATTTGTATTTCCAGAATAGAGATCAACAAGGTAGGCATACCTTTGGCAACATAACATTGAAACCCATGACTTAAGTTATAGCGTTCGGATAGCAACGGTTGCATAGTATTTTTTCTGGGACATGAGAGCACATCGGCCATATCGAATCGCATTCTAAATACCAGGGATGTCCTTCTGATATCAA
The DNA here is from genome assembly GCF_039555335.1 of Amphiura filiformis. NCBI lineage: Eukaryota > Metazoa > Echinodermata > Ophiuroidea > Amphilepidida > Amphiuridae > Amphiura > Amphiura filiformis. Next base: position 63,123,731 of record NC_092639.1, on the reverse strand, counting down.
ATAATATTGATATTTTGATATTCGCGATATAATACAAATTATTAAAAATTCAAAATTGATATTTTTCATATTTAACAGTCCTCGAAGTAAATTTATAAATCTAATGATATGTAGTGGAGCACGTGTGGCCGAGTGGATAAGGCGCTCGACTCATAATCCGTAAGTTGCGAGTTCGAACCCCACTAGCGTCAACGTGTTGTGTCCCTGGGCAAGGCACTTTATCCTCATTGCCTACGGTTGATTGGGGTGGGGTTTGATGTTTAAGCTGCTACCTGCAAATTGCATTGTGCCTGAGTGTGTTTAATATAAAATCTAGCAATTTGACCTGCGGGTCACTATTAGAGTTTGAAATAAACCTTCTTTTTATGTACTAAAGAGTATGTAGCTGGGGGGAAAAGCCTACGATCATTTAAAAAATTTGAACTTTCGTATTGAAGATACACATATTTTCATTACATTTTTAGGCCCGAATGTTGTTAAGTTTTCCCTCCTGAAAACATTTCTGCACATTGGGTGGATATTACACCCCTTATTACAGCTCGGCATCTCCTTTATAGAACCGATATCATTCCCCTTGTGTGTCACCTTTACTTGTCTCAATATTTGAATGCAAACACCGCCAGGTCATGGTCCCCTCCAACCTGCCTTAATGATGGAAACACAAAATGTTGTTGTAAATACAGACTTTGTCTGATCATAAACGTAATGCATAATTATCTTTTTGTTAATTATTTATTATAATTACAGATGAACGTGCCTCTTTAGAGGATACCGATGAGTTTGTGTCTGTCTCTACACCATCTGACAATATTAATGCTGCGTCTGCATCAACTGACGCAACCACAACAGCGAAAAAGGACGAAAGAAAAATAATGGATACATTTGGACGTTATGTTCACATACAGTTACAAGAAGGTGATATCACTCATGAAGAGACTGACTCGTTGGTGAGATTTATCTACCCTGGCGCAGATGATGTTGATGGATTATTGGACGCGGCTGGAGACCTTGTTCGACAAGAATATGCCCAAGAAAAAGCAAAAGGCGGGCTTTATGTGAATCGAGGTGTGGTCTGTACGTCTGCAGGGAACATAGGGCAGAACAAAAGACTATTCCACGTTGAGGTTCGGTTGGATGAAGGCCCCTCAAAGTTTAGAACTGCGTTGCATACGACACTGAGGTCTGCAGATCGACAAGATCTAAGATCCATTGCGTTCCCTGGATTAGCATTATGCTGCAATGAGTTCCTATCTGCATATATGGGAGTAATCTACGAGTTTGAAGACTGTGAAAATCTAAGAAGATGTTTATGGTTAATCAGAACAGTGATTCCAGCGAAAAAAGTTGTGGTTCAAGCGGATGATGCTGTTCAGATGGATATGATTCAGATGAAAGAATATGTAAAACTAAGTAAAGGGAAACTTGAGAATACCTCTTTTCAGATGAAAGATCGAGCAGGTAGGGCTAAGTTCGGCAACTTCATATATTATTTTGAAACTAAAGTAACTAGTCTGATTAGTATAGCAGCTAATAACGTATCGATTTATTAAAACTGTACTGGTGCGCTGTGAGGGTATAACAGAAAAGTGACGTTCGTGCAAGTACATTCTTCAAGATCACTGAACTCGACACTGGATTTATGCACTATGGAACATGTGAAATTTCACGTAAAAACACAAATTCGTAGGAGATATCACAGACTTTATTTAATTCAGTTTTGAAATACAAAGTGTTCTTGCAAACACAATGTTTGTTACCAGTTCAAAATCAGACGGAACTCGGCATGTACATGTTATTGGTTACAGAGTGCTAAAATAAGATTCCACAAATTAGAATTACTGCGTTAGTTTAAAAGAAACCTTTCAAATTCCTTGATTCAGAGACAAATCAGAATATCCATTAGGAAACGAATTAGGAGAAAAACCTTCTGTTATTAAAATACTATGCTGAGCCACCAGCCTGGGTGGCTCACGCTTCAACAATTTCAGATGATTGAGTTCAGTAATACATCAAAGAATGTCTTCCAATTCATGAAAACCAATAGATAATCAGCTTATCGCATTAAAAGCTTAGAGGGAAGGTCTTGCTGCTCAGCGAGTGTTTGTAATTATCACAAGGTTTTCTCCAAATTCATTCTCTAATGCAGATCTAATTTAAATAAGCAATATGTCGGCGCCCAGTTTCGTCTGACTTTTTAAAGAACGGGTCACCCTTTTTCAAGTGAAAGTTCATGTCATATGGCATAGAATTTAATTTTTGGTAATGTTCTATTATCTAGATAAACGTGGCTTATTGGAGGATAAGGATGACTTATCGGAGCTACATGATACACTGGGGACAAATAAACACCATTCGGTGACATCTGAAATAGAAAGTAATCCTCTGCAGACTGTAACACGGGACCGTAGCCCAGGAACAGATATTCAAAAGCAGGACCATAGCCTTGGGATAGATATACTTGCAACAGAGGTAAGATTCGTTTTAATTGTATAACATTGACCACAATTTTCAAGTGTAATCTCACTGTTGTTGATATTTTACTCTCTACTCCGTTATTTGGCAAAAGTATTTCATCGATTATATCTTTTCTTTTTTTCTTTAGAAAAATGATGCCGTATCTGGACAGACCGTATCTTCCTCTACTGATGAGACAGACAGAATTTCCTTTGAATCTTCTTCTACATCAGTGGCATTATCCAACAATATTGATACTACGTCTACCTTAATAAAACCAAACACAACAGCGCCAACGGGCGAAATCAGACGTGTGGAAGCTGAGGCTCAAGGAGCTATAAAAGCTGGTATATCCTTTCGTTTTTCGTGATAAGAAAACATATAGTAAATCAGTGAAAGCGAAAGAACGCACAAGAAATGCTCATATCCGCAATGTAGTCTTTCCCACAGTCTCAATTCCGTACATGGGTAACGGAGCAATACATATATCTACTGTGACCCCGTCAGTTCTCTTTAAAGTCCGCTTCTAAATACTCAGAGCTAAAATCCACCATCCTCTCACCATGACCCGAACCCCAATGCGCCTGGAGCACTGTGTATTGACGATGACTCAATTAATCTACTCGTTTTATTGAACGAGTCGGTACTCTATCTTATGTAATATTATGTGTTAAGCAGGTACATTCGCAGGTGTCGTTTTCAGCACAGATCTTTTAAAGATAAGGTATCTGTTTTCAGGTAGTTGCTTCATTCAATTATTTCAGTATTAGCAATATGTTTAATTTACAGTGTATGTTGCAGCCAGTATTTTTATAAACAAGGTGTGTAGGTCATAAATTGTTGATACGTACGAATCTGTACTATTGCACCTTATAATTATTCTCCTTACCATTCTTACCCGATAAAGTTTGTGTTTCCGTCGTCAAAGTCTCAAAGACCGATACACTGATTGGTTTGCGAAGGCAGCCATAACATCTATGTAGAATCAATGAGGTACCAAATGAGTCAAAGTATCTAGCGGTGTAATAAATTTTTTTGGTTGATGGAAGTGTCAACAGATTCTTATTAAACTTCTCCCTAACATTTTTGCAGAACGTAAATATCAACAGGTGCCAGGAGAAGTCGCTGGAGTAAACAGAATTTCGGATAGTATGGCCATAAAACTAAAGGGTATCGCCGCAAGACTGAACGTTGATATATCAAACTGTATTGACAAATCTGATATATTGGCAACGATACGGGCTGCTCAACAGAAACGTCGTAAGTAATACTCTTTTCACGCGTCAAAGTAAGTATTTTATAAATTTCGTCTTAAGAAAAGAATAGCCCCGGTAATTCAGGAGATACTTTTTTAAAATACAATCCCATCCGCCTGATCACTTATTTTTATTTTTAGTAAGATTAAATTCAATTAAAATTCCAATATATTGTTATATTTCATATTACAAGAAAACTTTTTTTTCATTATAGAAACAGATGTGCGAGGTGACGACAAAGATGATATATTGCGATCACGTGATGAACAGGTATTCTTTACGCTCTCTGTAGACTACTTATTATTCAATAGTTTTCGTTATCTTACGTTAATCTGAAATATGAAACAACCGAGGATCTCTCTTGGTTGTCTAAAATATCATCATGTTATTAATCGAATCGTCCTTCGACCCGTGTTAGAAACGGTGTTACTACTCCTAATGTTGTTAGGCAAGGGTGTCTAATTTCAATAATGAAGTGTTTTTGAAGCGACCTTCACCGGAGGCATTCGATTATAAATTTTAATGTAGACCGTCTCACTCAAAATGGCTGAGAAATGTTACATTTTTTGTATCCTAATGATTCTTTAAAATACAAAAGTTATTATTATTGATTTCATTTTTAATATTTTGTGTTTCCCAAATGTCAGATACGTGATCTTTGTTTTGCGGCTTCTGTCGGTGGTTACGACACTTGCAAGTCCTTATTAGAGGAGGGCATAGATGTCAATTGCTCCCACAGGGTAAATAAAAGATATGCATTCTAAATCTTCAATATAATGCCTCAATATAGTGGCGGCGCCACGGGAGGGGACATGGGGCATCTATCCCAGACAACTGCCCCAATCAGAATTCGTTCCCCCAGTTTTTCCCAGTAAAACCCAACATTACGAAAATGTTCATATTTTGCATCACATTTGCGTAAAATGTACTGATTTTGCCCCTCCCATGCCCCCTCCCAAAAAAATCACCGCCACTGCACCCACGTTGTTACAAGATATGTTCACAGTCATGCATTTAAAAAGTGAAACCTGAGACGTACACACTGACATTAAATTAGCTATTTAGCTTTCTGCTGCCTTCATTATATAGATTAACTACATTAATACATAAACAAATAATTAAGTAGAAAATACTAAAAATAAATTCAATCAATAAAGATTGACAAAAGGTAATCCATGCATATATTGTATATATCCGCTTTTGATTGTTTCTGATTTGTCCAGTTCGGTTTTACTCCTCTTCACGAAGCTTCTTTGAATGGACATTCTGCTGTTTGTCAGTTATTACTTGGAGCAGGTGCTAACGGTAACAGAAGAGCAGGTACTGAGCTTGATGAAAGAACGCCATTACACCAAGCTGCGATGAGTGGTCATGATAATGCCTGCAAGGTGCTACTTGACAATGGAGCTGAAGTCAATGCAATAACCAAACAGGGGCATGAAGTAACTCCACTATGGCTTGCTGCTCAGAACGGCCATGGTAATGTGTGTCAGGTGCTACTTGAAGCAGGTGCTATCGTTGATGCTAGACCTGAAATGTCAGGTATAGATATGAATGGGACTTCCGCATTACATCAGGCAGCAGAGAATGGTCATGATAACATCTGCGAATTGTTGCTTAATGCTGGAGCTGATGTCAATGAAACATCACATGGACTCAAAATAACACCATTGTGGAAAGCTGCGCAGAATGGGCACGATACTGTCTGTAAAATATTGCTTGATGCCGGAGCTGAGGTTAAAATGCAAGCAGGTGTGGATGAGACAACACCATTACATGAAGCTGCACAGGCAGGCAGTGATACCATTTGCAAGAAGTTGCTTGATGCTGGAGCGCAAGTCAACGCAAGAACACGAAAAGGCCACGAGCTAACCCCACTCTGGTTAGCTGCCCAGAATGGTCACGATATCGTGGGCCATATCTTACTTGGAGCAGGGGCTCTTGTTAACGCGAGAGCAAGCGTAGAGATGATTAGGAGAACAGCATTGCATCAAGCCGCAAAGCATGGTCACAATAACTTTTGCAAGCTGCTAATTGATGCTGGGGCTAATGTAAACGCCAAAACAATATTGGGCCAAGGGGTAACCCCACTTATGACAGCTTCCTATCATGGTCACGGTACCGTGTGCCAGAATTTACTTAAAGCAGGTGCTATTGTTAACGCACAAGCAGGTGTAGAGATGGATTTCAAAACACCATTACATCTAGCTGCACAGGATGGCCACGATGATGTCTGCAGAATATTACTGGATGCTGGAGCAAAGAACAATGCGAAGACTCGACTTAGACATGGAATAACCCCTTTATGGATAGCTGCTCAAAATGGTCATGATTCCGCGTGTCGGATTCTACTTGAAGCAGGGGCTATTGTTAATAAAATGGCGAGCATAGAAAAGGATGAGAAAATGGCCTTGCATGAAGCGGCACAAAATGGCCACAATAACGTCTGCAAGCTATTGCTTGATGCTGGAGCTAATGTCAACGCAATGACACGATCGGGCCAGGAGGTAACTCCACTTTGGTTAGCTGCCCAGGAAGGTCACGGTATCGTGTGCCAAAGTTTACTTAAAGCAGGTGCTACTGTTAATATACGAGCAGGTGTAGAGATGGATTCAATAACACCATTATATGTAGCTGTACAGGATGGCCACGACGAAGTCTGCAGCATATTACTTTATGCTGGAGCAAAGATAAATAAGATGAATCTTTTGATAGCTGCTCAAAATGGCCATGATGCCGTGTGTCGGATTCTACTTGAAGCAGGAGCTATTGTTAATGAAAAGGCTCCCATAGAAGAAGATGAAAGGACGGCGTTACATCAAGCTGCACATCAAGGTCACGTTAATGTATGTAAAATCTTACTTCGCGCTGGAGCTGAGGCCAATGCAAGAACGCGCCAAAACCAGAAAATAACTCCACTGATAATAGCTGCACAGAGAGGTCATGATGCCATTTGTCGGATTTTACTTTCAGCAGATGCTAATGTCAACGCAGAAGCAGGTGTAGAGAGAGTTAGGAAAACAGCATTACATGAAGCAGCACAATATGGTCACGATAAAGTCTGCAAGATATTGCTTGATGCTGGAGCCAATGTCAATGCCCAAACGATGCGACGTCGACATACACCACTTCATCTCGCAATTCAGGTAAAGAAGAGTTTGTTGTTAATTATACAGAATGGTCCCAAAATGAACTTTACCCAATTTTAAAGTTCAATTTATCGGAGTTTAGAACAGCTATTTCCAATATTTATTACACACTAGTATTGTAAATATATATTTTCTAAAAATATGAGGTGACAAAATGTAAGAAAATAAGCTAAATTATCAAAAGGGCAGTAGTTTTACGTCAATGGGTCGAAAATCACTTTGTTCACATGTAAATGATTAGGATATATCCGATTACCATCAACATTGCATTAGGCATACATATATATAATTGGTAAACACCGTCGGCTTGTTATTCAAAAGTCATTAATGTTTTATATGCATGAATGAATTACAATCCAAGATTTTAATCCTCACTAAACATCCAAGATACAATAATGCACCCGAACTTTCAAGATAATAGGCTTTTGGTTTTAAAAAATCCATAAAAACCTAACATCGCCTTTTCCCATAAAAAGCACACACGAAGGGGTATATCATGCAATAGTTCCCCATTCAGATTTGTCCTTAAAAATAAATGTCCTTTTCCCTGAATGCTTTAAGGGAATGTGAGATGACCGAGCGGTCGTAGAATATCTTCTCACCCCATACACTGTTGAGCATGTGCAGATTAAGGTAGCGTATGTGCGACGTCTGGCATACTGCAGTAACTGTTCATTTTCCTATACACAATAGACAGTTATCTCAACATTGAGGTGTGACCTCTACAAACAGTATATGTTAGAGGTATATGGCATTTCCTAGTTAACGTCACTGTGTAAAAAATAATTCTAGGAAATGTAGTTGTGTAACGTGTCCTAAATTTTTAGCTAATTTAGATATTTGGAAATATTCGCACTTTTGTGTTTTAGTAAGTAGGGCACGGCATGGCCTGCAAAATTCCCTGTGTGTATCGAATGCAACTTTTAGTGACTATCACTCACTTGTAGACCGCTCTCTTCCCAAGGGCATTAAAGCTAAACAACTTGACGGATATTTTTGTACTTGCTGTCAATCAAGAATAATGCATACATTACATGTAGGCTAAAAACTGAGTATGTGGGGCATCTGCAAATGTTCGTACCTCCCTGATATGTAAATGACAGATAACAGCAAAAACAGCTCCCATATCTGTCCATATTTGGGCGTATGTGCAGTCTACCATTCAATGTGGAGGATAGACTAGACTTTACTTAGTTACGTAAAGCTGTTAGTCATGTGTATAAGATGAGTCACCCCTTGTGTACGTTTAGTGCCAGAGCTATTCCAGTCCACTTTAAATAACGAAGTAAGGTACGCACATTTTGCGTAAGGGTATCGTGTGTCGCGTATTAAGACTTTCATGTATTTGTGTGCGCCTAGCAGTGTGTTAATTCTTTTGACATTACGACGCGCAGAAACTGCGTACTTTACTTCGTACTTCAAAGTTGACAAACTGTCGAAAGAGAAGGGGGACCATCCATGGTTCTGACATAAGATATCCCTATCTTCCAGGATAAGTGTACCGCCCTGCTGACTAAAAAGGTCCCTAAGGTTATAAAAGATACGAAGATTTCTTTTTTCCCCACTTGTTTATAAAAGTAAAATCTAAAATGAACACAATATAAATGCATTAACATGTTTGTCATTAATAGGGTCAGGAACAGATCGTCGATACAGGCAAACGTAACCAATATGAGACAGTATTCAGATTGTTGATAGAGGCTGGAGCAGATCCAGAAATACTTGAGGTAATTTATGTAGTTTCTAGTTATTAAAGTCATATTATAACATTTGCTGAACAGAACGCCCTCAATTTTTTTTTAAATTCTGTTTTTACACGATTGTAATGTACTTTAGTCAATAAAGGTACTCTGCAAAAATCAAGACTTTAGGTGCTGTAGTTTTGTCAAAATCCGAGATTTTGAATAAAACGATGGAACCGGCGTTTTATTATTACGATGGAAATATTAGTCGAACACGTATGCACAGTACGTACACGGCGTGCGGGATACACAGACACGCACACACACCGAGGATCGTACCGTATTACAACTGCGGGAGTAATATGCATGGGCGCTAGTAGTAAATTCCAATTTTCTATGCTTTACCTCACTTGTTCGGCTCAAAATTAAAAGGGGACATATCTGACAGTAAAAGCTAACATTTTATGGAAAATAAATACTAATCTATTTTTACAGAAATGTTATAATATTGCTTTAAAACATGAAAAAAGTAACTACCCTCTTAATGAATCATCATTATTTCAAAACGGTTTATAGCATGCTAAATATGGGACATGCATTCGAAACAGAATATATTTCTGCGCTTTTTGATGCATTTTGACACTTCATTTAATGTTATGAAGCTTTCAATATTTTTTCACACCAACAAGGTCCTATGGCCTATAGGTTGGCATACATGACCTTCAAGTTGTCATTTCAGTGGTAAAGTTTGATTCCAAAATTTTCTGATTGGCAGATACCAACAGATGTAACTCTTGGTATTCCACCTCATGTGACCTTATTCAAATAGTGAACTTGTCATGTAAAAAATGACCACTGATGTGAATAATGACAATTTTTATTTATTATCACTATTTTTGACCTCCAAATTCACGAAACAAAATCAATAATTATGCAATGAGAACCGAGCACAATATTGTCCATGGATGCTGAATATAAGGCATTAGGGTTTTTCATACCTTGGGTTATTTTCATTTAAATGTATGCTGCGACAGCAATATTGTGACCATTGCAACAAAATTAATGAGGTGTCATAATGCGCATAATTTTAGTAAAATAAAGGTGTTAGACTCATCTTTTAATGACGTTGCACCACTACACTAGTGGTTTCATCAGACTGGCAGCCCATCACATCTGACTGTTTTCTTTTAAGGGCGACATGACCCGCTGTAGAGGGCGTGATGAGTTGGTCAAAAGTATTAAGAAGTGAATAGATCCCCGCGTCCTCATTCAGAGTGTCTTTTTCGATGCATCATGATGGTTTCTTTCCAGTGGTCATCTACGAGTATAGTGGTCTTGTCACCTTCTCTGTTGAAAACTTTTGAGTCTAATTGATTTAAATAATTTGTAGAGGCAACATGGTCGGTGAAACTGACTTGTAAATGTCTGTATTATATTTTTTGGCTGCACGTGTGTCATGGCTTAGTATCAAATTTCTCCACCTCCTTTTAGTGGTAGGCCTATTCTTTGAGGCGAACGCCTAGACCCCTTTTTCAGCAAATCTGCCGCCCAATGAACCCTTTTTCGTCAGCTTACACCCAATGATATCCTTTTTTTAGTAATTATCCAATAAATTGGGTTTTTTTGCTCGTTTCGCGCGCATTATGAACAAATTTAACATTTTTAGGCAAATTTAGCTTGAAAATGGCAAAATAAAACTTAGCATCTACAGAAAAATCCACCATCAAGGAGTGATGCTTTAGAAACTGAGGAAGCGGACAAACAAAAAGAGGAGAGCAATATTAGCGAAGCGTTATCTTGTTGCGAATATCTCGATTGGTCAATCAAAAAGTAAAATCCTAAAAAATGGTTTACTTCAAAGCAAAAAGATGGCGGTGAAAGTTCAACAGACATAGTTGTAGTTCGCTATATAGAGGGCCGTACTGAGCAAGTTTCTGCGATGAAACCACATCGCACAATTCGTAATATCCCAAGGACAAATTTCTCCCTCAACATAAGGCGGAGACGATCTATGAAATTCCCTGCGGGGCTGTGTTGGTACACATATTGGATAAAACACCTATTGTTTCGGCGTTCGTCACAAAGAACAACAAAAGGATGTAGAGAAACATTAAACTTAGCCATAAACTTTAGAGTGAGCACGGGAAGTAAGCCATACAGTTTCGAGTGAGCACGGTGGCCGAGCGGAACAGGCTAAGACTCATAATCGGAAGGTTGGGTGTTCGAGCTCCGGCAACGCCATCGTGTTGTACCCTTGAGTCGTGCACTTTTATCTCGATTACTCCTCGCCACCCATGTAAATAAATGGGTACAAGCATTCTTAAATGCTGGGAAGGTAATAGACTTGCTGTAGATGAAGTATGGCGACCCCCAGCAACATTTCACGGTGGAGTCTGGCCTAATCGCTAACAAAAACGAGTTGGGCACACCGTCATGTAAAAAATACAGGTTCGACTCATTTACCTTTACCTATACACATGATGTCAGTACAAAATGTTAACGGTTAAATCTAACTATGGTATTGTTGCTCTCTAATTTGTTTTATTATTTGCGCATAATTAACTACCATATGTGCCTGGACACCTCGAATAAGCCGTAAAGTCCCCCTCTAGTCATTTTTACCTTTTTACATATTTGCAAAGAGCATGTTTCAGGGATTAAAATGATACCTCAATGAACTTCATATGACAATCAGAAGCGAAGTTATGGCTTGTTATAGGTTGTCATGAATCAAAACGCGAAACCGAGAAAAACGCGTTCAAAGTTAGGGAAGTAAAATGACCATTTTCGAAATGAAAACCAGCATATTTGCATAGTAACCAGTATGTTCCTTACATCCTAATTGCTTCAAATTTTACAAAGACACGTTATGAGTATTATTACAATAATAAAACAAGATTGAGACTGATATTTTATTGTTTTGCATATTTATTGAGCTGTTAATTAAGCACTGTTGTATGTTTGTTTTATCTATTTTTTTCATCAGACGGGCCTCAGAAAATGTAGATTATTTCATATTTCCACTTATTTCTTTAAAATAAAACTTTGTATGTGTTTAGAAGAAAGCTTAAACATTTCAAATCTGCAAAAATCTCAACTTCGCCAAAATATGAGATTTGCATATATTTTCACCTGTAGCTCGAAATGAAGTTTGCCGAGTTTACGGCTCATTCGCCGCGTCCAGCCACATATATGAGAAGTTGTTCATTAATCAAGTTTTAAGACAAAATTCAAATGCAAATAAAAGTACCGAGAACATTTATGCATTGATTTTGCATTTTGCATTGACAAAAATGCTTTAACTGCACAAGAATTGGAAATTTTATTCACTGATAAAAGAGATTTCCTCAAAGGAATTTACCAAGGACACCTTAATTTATGTATACATTTTGTTTTCTTTCAATAACAGCACGCACATAGAAGAGAAGAGGCAAGAAGAGGAAATGAAGAATGTCAAGAAGCGCTTTGGAATTTATGCCTCCACGTGATATGCTGCTGTATACCCATGCCCTGCCGTTAATTAACGGGGTTGGGCGATATTCCGAAAGATTTTGAATTAATGACTTTTCGGGGGAAACCTTTCGGAGCAAAGACACACTGTTAGAAAAAATTCCCCTTCGGAATAAGAAGCAAGCTTTCGTAAAAATGACCGTTCAGTTCAAAAACACTTCGAAATGAAGTACCTTAGGAGCAAAACCCTTGCGAAACAACGCCATTCAGAACAAAAAAACTTCGGAATATTATAGTCCTGTACCCGACTTGAGTGTTGCAGCACTATGATGAGACCAGCACAAGGAGCCATACATTACAACGGGCAAGAGAGTTGGAGGTTTTTGGAATTGGAATTAAGGCTATAAAGTATCTCGTTGGTCCACTTTGATCAAGAGTTTGCTTTTTGGTTTAGTATCCGCATGCTGCGTGCATGCTACACACCTTTGTTCCATAACCATTCAGGTATAGGACATTTTTGTTTTTGCTATAGCCCCGAATGAAATGTATTTAATTATGTTTGTACTCAGTAAGGTAGCATTGTGTGTGAATTTTACATCCGAACTAAGTGCTATTCTTTTTTATGGGCATTTTAGTGTCTAAAATGGCCCAAAATGAGGGTTTTTCAATATTGCCGTCCATTTCTAATCGTCACTCCCATAGACTTTACATAAAAATAAAAAATTTAATAGCACTTAGTTCGGATGTAAAATTCACACAAAATGCTTTTTGAGTGATTACAAAGATAATTAAATACTTTTCATTCGGGGCTATGGTGGAATTTTTTTCAATGTATTCCTTGTACAATGACATTTCACAATAAAATGTCCATTGGAAACAAAGGTGTACAATCCATTTGGCTTCCTAGGGACAGTAACGTCAAGTGAGCCAAAGGTAATACAAGCAACATAATTAGCATAATTATACTCTCCTTATGTGTCATTTATTAGGAAAAACACAACAGCCAACGATTAACCTTTTGTGCAATCCCAGAATTCCGAGATCAAATTTCAAAGTTATTCAAAGTTTGCTAAAACTAGTTCAAAATATTTCTCAGGTCAAAAGGATTCAGAAACTGTATAGTTTGCTCTATCTACGACTTATTGTTCTGGAGTTATGAGCAAAAAGAGCAACGGTCAACATTTGGGCTGCACATGGGTAAAAACAGAAGATTTCGTCATATTTTGATGAAAATGGTCTCAAATGTTTTGCCTTGTAATAGAAATCAAGACAAAGAATAGTTTGCACTAGGTTTACCTAGAAAACACAGCACAATAGGACACAAACAACAGGACTGATTGGGTATTGACCTATTTTACTGCGTTACTTAGGTAACAAACAATAGTTCTTTCAAACTTTTCCATATTGAAATTATTATAAAACAACTTGCGAACATTTTGAGACCATGTTCATCTAAATCGGAGAAAATGTTCGTTTTGACCCATATGGAGCCCAAATGTTGACCTTCAACCTTTTTGCTCATAACTCCGAAACGATAGGTCGTAAAATAACTAGTCGACTTTTGACCCCTGTATAACTTTAATCTTGGAATTATTGGATTTCACAAAGGCTAACGTATTTTTAGAATAAGTGCTTACAATAACTGCTCATAATTTGATGATCCCTGTTCATGTTAAAGCCACATATAAAAGTATAAACTAATAGTAGATACCAGTTGTATTCTTACTCATTCATAGCATACATGGTGTATCAAAATGATTGGTACACATCAGCTTTGTCATCTAAAGAATCGACTACTTCTTCCAAATCCAACATTAAATTCTCTTGAATTGACTACAATTTACAGTTTACAATTTACAGTTTTAATACCTTTGCCCATCTTGCCCAGGGGCCCAAATGTAAAAATACAAAGCATGTCGCTTCTCATTAATTAAATCAGCCTCAGAGCCCTTAGTTGGTACACTAATAGCCCTAGGGGTACTCTATAATTTACAAGTATACATGAGCCCCATATGTCATATATTATGGGCCCCAGGGCCCCAAATGATAAAATATGGGGCAACAGAATGACAAGGCTAGCTCGGAAACTACGATATTGTTATATGTAAATATGAGCCCCATGTGCCACATAATATAGGCCCAGGGCCCCAAACGCTAAAACATAGGACCGGCCGTTACAAACACACATACAAATCTACCCACAAACCTACAGACAAATCCACAGACAAACCTACAGAGAATAGCGTATTATTATATAGATATGTAATATATATGAGCCCCATATGTAGCATACTAAAACTAGTTTCACTTTTTACATATTTTACATACAATTTCTTTATTGGACTATAAGTTTGTGTTCACCGATAACATGCGGGTATAGCCGTATTTGTGTACAGATATAAGGCCCTCTAGCTATTATTATACTACTTATTTCTGTATTTGTCACATTTATCTTGTAACTTATAATATCTGTAATAATAATTGATATACTGCTCTGTATTATTTATTTTGATGTGTGGCGAAATAAAACTGAACTGAACTGACCACAGTATAAAAGCACTAGACTGTCTATTTTTCCAGTTGATATCCAGGAAAAAAGCTTATTCCCAAAATTTCAGTGGATTCCGATTTTGCGTTTGCGAGTTATGCATGATTATGTGTATTACACTGCTCCATAGACAATGTGTTGTAATTTCGTTCTGGTATACCAAAACGAAATTTAAATTTCACGATATCTTTGCTAAACGAATTAATCTGCAATAAATTTTTTTTGTACATAAACACGAGATAATCATGTTATCCCGGGATATACTTCTAGTGCCCGTTTCTATTCATCGTTATGTATGCTTCTCCCGTGCATTATTTTCGCGAACTACCCTTCATAGCCCAAATTATATAAACCTGCACGCTAAACAATGCATTATCTAAAACCCGCACGCTAAACAATAGATTTTAGATAATACGTGCACGCTCAAATACTAGAAATACTACTTTCACATAACTATATAACTTTTCTGTTCGATATTATATATACCATCAAAAAAGTACGAATATACATTCTGTGGTGTTAAAATTGTTATAGGTTATGGTATTTTTTCATGCGCACGATGTAAATCATAGGTTACAAACTATGTTCTATTTTGCAACTATCATTGCCATAAATTATGATTAATGAACTCAAATAAATCAAATATCAAATGAGAATAATCGAGCTTCTATTAATTAAAAAGGGCGTAAAACAGGTAGACCATAATTATACAAGATGACACCATTACAAAATATTCAGCATTTTACAAATGAAATACATGAAGGCCTATATCTTACATACACTTTGGAAATCGCCCCTCACCCCATTCATATCGTTATTATTCTACACTTCTGAAGAATCTCAATGCTGCCGATTGTTCTGGAAACGATGCTGGTATATTTACTCTCAAGAACCTCAAATACCTATGATGGCACGAATAAAGCAGCATATCAGTCGGAGACAGCAACAGCATACCACATTCAGGCAAACTTGCCGTAATCGTTGGTGATCTTCGTCATGTCTTCACTTTCTCCGGGGTGCTGTTATTGAATGAAGATAAAAGTAACACACAATTAATTAATGCATTAGCTTTTCAATTAAAGTACAATTGAAGGATTTTCTGAGAGAATGCTTTAATACAATACCGTAGCTTATAGCTGTGCTTACTTTTTGTATCGGTCAATACCGAATGGGGTCCAAAAACAAACATTATAACTCAAGGTCACGCACATTTCGACGGTTTTAAATATTCAGAAACCTTTGACACTAGGAAACATTTGCCTACCGATCCAAAGTTGTTCCTTTTCAAAATCTTCTTTTTTTTTTTCAAAATAAGTATATTTTCCGAAAAATGATGTTTTCAGAAAAAGTTGCACTTTTCAACATTCAACCTGTTATTCGCTGTCGTAGTCCGACGTCACTTCCTGCCGTTATGTCCAATTGTCCATCCCGCCTTAGTGGTACTAGCTGTTACATGTAACAGCATGTTTTGCGTGTGCGTGTATCACACTATTGTACACTCAATTGTATACCTAAATGCTCAGTCCGAGAAATTCCTTGAGCAACAATATTAATTTGTTCATATCATAAAACGAAATTCATTTCAGGCGTAAAATTTAACAGATATTATGAGAAGCTTATAAAGAGTTTTTGCATGCTTGTGTGTATCCTGTAAGAGTCGCTGTGATTGGTTGTCGCCACAAGACGTAAAGAATGACAACAACGTGTTGTTTGCGAAAGCAACGCGTTGCTTTTAGAAGGCGAAAGCAACGCGTTGCTTTAAGGAAAGCAACGTGTTGCTAAAAGCTCTATATCTATTGGCTGGCTTAGCAACGCGTTGCTTTCGAAAGCAACGCGTTGTCGCAATACGTAATGGGCCTTTTGGCTTGCCATACAAGCGGTTGCATAACAACGCTATCTACGCTGTACACGTCGATGTTCTGCTGTTTGAAAATCAAGTTTTAGTCATTTCTTATGGGTTGCACCCGGGGGTTGCACTGCCTAGTAAGCTTTTGCAAGATGTTTTCCTTCTGAAATCATGAGGTTTCAGGTCTTAAATATGGCTGGTAATTTGATAAATTCCATACATGGATATTGCCATTGCGGTTCTCATGAAAGCGTAATCCAGTCGCTATGGTAACGCCCCGGGTCACCAATATGACGTCATGTCTACGATAGCGAATTACAAAATTCCAACTTTGTCCAACTTGTATCTTGCAGTTTATTTTCTAAAAATTGTAAAATATTAGATCTTCTTTAATATATACCCAGCAAACACAAAACCGTTTTAAACAGGTTATATTTAGGTTTTGGTTCAAGTAAAAATGTTTTAATAACATGAAATGTCGGGTTAGATTACAAAATGTCTTACATAGAGCAAACTTGTTATAGCAAGACAAACAACTTAAAACCATTTTCCCCGGGCCATTTTCATCAAAACCGAAAGATATGTTTTTTTGCTCCGAGCACAAATGCTGACCTTCGACTTTTTCGTTAATAACCCCATGTGTCGTTATAACCCCAGCAAACACAAACACGTTTTAAAAACGTTTTAAAGAAGTTATATTTTGGCTTTTGGTTTAGGTGAAAACATTTTAATAACATTAAAATGTCGGGTTATATAAAGGTCATGAAAACGTTTTAAACGTTTTGTATGAAAACACACTACAACAATGTTTTCAAAATGTTATTGTAAACTATTTTTGCAAACATTTTTTGCCAAATAATTTGTCAACATTTACATAACATTATGCACCCAGCAAACACAGAAATGTTCTTAAGGGCTGGGGTAGCGACGTTGGTCAGGGTAGCCCCTGTCGAAAAGTAAAGATGCCCTACACTCATTATCATGTGTGATAACTGCCATGGGTCAGTACATGCCATGTATACTCTTTTTTTACTAACTTTTATATCTGGTCAGATTTTTGGGGCAAATTAGTGAAAAATCGGTTTTTTGCACATTTTTCATTAAAGAGAAATGTCAGAAACAATCGCTGTTGGACAGTTATTATAGGCCTACATACATACACACAAAATTTCAGTATGGTTTTAGCACCTGCGAGTTTTCCATTTAAATATTACACTTGAATTTGTCTTCCCATTTTGCTGTTTTCTGTCGGTTTTATGTATGTACTCGCATTAAGAATCATTTTCACAATGACATGCTCAAAATTTTGCTTTGACCGTCGGCATTTTTTGCAAACATTATGCGCATTACAACCAAATTTCATTCAAGTCACTCTCTGTGTATATTTTGGTTGCTACCGAAGTTTGCAAGTGATATAAACACAGTGAGACACATGTAAAAAAGCGAGAAAATTGTTTCTCGTAAATTGGCAGTCTAGATGTTTCGTGAAAAACGTCGGTTTCTGGGGTAATTCTGATATTTATACTCACATTGTTTTTCCTCAGAGTGCCTGCAGTTTAGATATTCCATTTCCTTCTGAAATAGACTATTTTTATAGTTTATTTTGAGTCCAATTCTTTCAGAAAGTCGAGCCAGCTCGTACAATAATAATGGGTTTAAATGGCACGCCATTTTATTTATTCGTCCTTGACCCACGATGACACGTGATCTATTTTAAGGCAGAAAGTAATTCCATATGACAATTCTACTTCAACTGTGCATAGTAAACCTAATTTTTATTGTTGCTTTTTGCAATATTTGCAAGAATTTAGAAAAAAAGACATTTTTTAGCCATTTTAAAGCCCAAATATATAAATATTTATCAGTATCATTACGTACGATCTCAGGTCACGTCCTATTAACGTCCACAGCCGTTTAGCGCATCCAGTTGCCCACCAGATGTCACGACATCCGGTGGGCAACTAAATGCACCACTAGTTGCCCACCGGTTGCGGCAACATCTAGTGGGCAACTGGATGCAGCTGCACCAGGTGGACATGAGGATGTGGTGACATCTGGTGGCCTACCTGATGTGGACAACAGGTATGCTGACAGATGTTCACACATAGTTAGAATTCAGATGTAGACATCTGCTAGCATTATGATTGCATACATGCGATTGCACTGCAGATGTAGACATGTTATTTTATATGGTAAGTTTTTATCAACCTTGATATATCTGCAAAGTTTCAGATCCAAGATTCAAAAAATAACGGAGTTAGACTTATTCAAAACCTTTTTTCCCATTGATTTTCATCAAAACCACAAAAATCATGGTTTTTTGACGTTTTAGCTAAGAATTTGGTCACGTGAGAATTGGTATGCCCAAATATGGCATCATTGTTGTGTTAGGTTTCCAAATAACCACATCAAGCAGGCCACCTAATGTATGCAAACAGCAGACAACATGATGCACACTTTTGGTGGTCCGCTTGATTTCCAATACTAGCAGTCCACCACATATTGACATCTAGTGTCACACCAGATGTCAACATCTGGTTGTCAACTGGATGTGCCTAAACCGGAGTGACACCGGATGTCACATCCAGTGGACCACCAGTGGGCATCCAGTGGGCATCTGGATGCGCGAAACGCCTGTGTCCTATTGCGCTTAGCGTGCACAAGTAATATAAATGAGACTACATAGTGGGAATTTCCCCACAGAGGTCAAACACGTACACGCGAAGAAAAGTTAATGCAGAAAATGATCACTCACATCATGATCATGCACTAAACATGGCAATTCTTTCCTACTTTTCTGACTGTTTGCTGCTCAAATTTGTTGTCCAGTTATCCGTGAATGTTAGTCCCTATAATCATTTAAGGCAATATCGTGTTTGACGGCCCACTGTTTTGCCGCCAAAATTTGACTCCCTAGCTTACTGAAAATTAATCAATAATATCTGCGAGCTGTATAAACGGATGTTTTTCTGTCGTGCGCGGTAAAATACAAAGACGAGAGATTGCGTAGTTGTGCAAGTGAAATTATATAGGGTCTAACATCATCAAGCAATATATAATCGTGTTTGGCGGCCCACCTACACGCAAATAATAGAATTTTCCCATAGGGTGGGCCGCGAAACACGATTATATATATAGGGTCGAACATCATCAAGCTTAATATATAATCGTGTTTGGCGGCCCACCTACACGCAAATAATAGAATATTCCCATAGGGTGGGCCGCCAAACACGATTATATATATATACGCTTTCTAATAAGCTAAAACTAAAAATAAGGCCCCGTCCGGAGTACGAGAAAGAGGGTTTCCTTTTGGGGGATAAATTGCGCAGCAAAAGCGGGGTTTAGAAGATTTTGCGGGGCTATAACAAGCTTAAACTAGAAAGAGCGGGAACATTTTGGCGGGAAACTTAAGTTTTAAAAAGGCGGGAAAATTATAAAACTGAACTTGGATCATCAAGCTTAATATATAATCGTGTTTGGCGGCCCACCAACACGCAAATAATAGAATTTTCCCATAGGGTGGGCCGCGAAACACGATTATATATATAAGGTCGAACATCATCAAGCTTAATATAATCGTGTTTGGCGGCCCACCTACACGCAAATAATTGAATATTCCCATAGGGTGGGCCGCCAAACACGATTATATATATATAGGCTTTCCAACAAGCTAAAACTAAAAATAAGTCCCCGTCCGGAGGACGAAAAGAGGGTTTCCTTTGGGGGATAAATTGCGCAGCAAAAGCGGGGTTTAGAAGATTTTGCGGGGCTATAACAAGCTTAAACTGAGAAAGAGCGGGAACATATTGGCGGGAAACTTAAGTTTTAAAAGGCGGGAAAATTATAAAACTGAACTTGGATCATCAAGCTTAATATATAATCGTGTTTGGCGGCCCACCAACACGCAAATAATAGAATTTTCCCATAGGGTGGGCCGCGAAACACGATTATATATATAGGGTCGAACATCATCAAGCAATATATAATCGTGTTTGGCGGCCCACCTACACGCAAATAATTGAATATTCCCATAGGGTGGGCCGCCAAACACGATTATATATATATAGGCTTTCCAACAAGCTAAAACTAAAAATAAGTCCCCGTCCGGAGGACGAGAAAGAGGGTTTCCTTTGGGGGGATAAATTGCGCAGCAAAAGCGGGGTTTAGAAGATTTTGCGGGGCTATAACAAGCTTAAACTACACTGCAAATGTTCCCGAACACATGACGCTTCTCAGACGCGTCCGAGGTGTTCATAATTGTCTCTTTAGAACACTAGTGTATTTGAAAATATGATAAGCCTTGCACATTAGTGTTCTTTTAGTATAATGTAGAACACATAGTATTGATCAGACGTGTCACAAGTGTTCTGAATGATTATATTGAATACTGGTGTTCAACAATGGAACGCATGAGCAGATAGAGGCGTTGGAAAGCTGCGACGTGTCAACGAGAAATCCACGGTGCTCCTTTGAAGGAGGGATATAAGTAACAACAACAACAACAATGGCGATACAACATGGAAACGCTCCCGGGACGTAACGCTATTCCAAACTGTCTTTTTCAAGACAAATGGGATGATAGTGAGAGTAAATTCGAAGGATTTAGAGAAGAATGAAATTCAGGGCAACTTTGGGAGCGACTCGGAGCCCGTAGGCCTATATCTGTTGACAGCGATGAACAAGCATAGGCGAGACACAAGAGGGTGACTATGGCCGAGCGATTAGGCCTAATGCGTTGCGCTGTCAGCCGGGAGATACGATCAGCGAGGGTTCGAGTCTTGGGTGAAAACTCTCTGATTTCATCGGAATTCTTCGGAACACCGCCATTATCTTGTTTATACTACCATGCATTTGTTTATTGTCGAGATTTTGAAAATGTATAAATAAAGGTTGAACACCAGCATTCTGAAAATCAATGTTTGAACACGTGTCATGTGTTAAAAACCGTTACATTTCTTTCATGTGTCCGAGGTGTTCATAGATAGTAATTTTGAACACCAGAGTTTAAAGGATTAGAACATGTTACACTAGTGTTCTGAGGTAATAACACATGTGTTCTCTACATTAACACTAGTGTTCTCTAAATAAGTTGAACACGTGTCATGTGTTAAAAAACCGTTACATTAATGAACGCGTTCCATGTGTTCTGGCCAATTTACAGTGTAGAAAGAGCGGGAACATTTTGGCGGGAAACTTAAGTTTTAAAAAGGCGGGAAAATTATAAAACTGAACTTGGATCATCAAGCTTAATATATAATCGTGTTTGGCGGCCCACCAACACGCAAATAATAGCATTTCCCATAGGGTGGGCCGCGAAACACGATTATATAGGGTCGAACATCATCAAGCTTAATATATAATCGTGTTTGGCGGCCCACCTACACGCAAACAATTGAATATTCCCATAGGGTGGGCCGCCAAACACGATTATATATATATAGGCTTTCCAACAAGCTAAAACTAAAAATAAGTCCCCGTCCGGAGGACGAAAAGAGGGTTTCCTTTGGGGGATAAATTGCGCAGCAAAAGCGGGGTTTAGAAGATTTTGCGGGGCTATAACAAGCTTAAACTAGAAAGAGCGGGAACATTTTGGCGGGAAACTTAAGTCATGAGTTTTAAAAAGGCGGGAAAATTATAAAACTGTTTATTCTATGACACTATAATATATTGTGAGATTGCTCAACAATAAACCGTTAAAAATAGGCCTATATCATGCCGTCACAAAAACAGGCCCCTAGCATGATTAAAATAATTATAAATCAACGCAATATAACTTGATTTTGCCTTTATTCCGTTAAGACTGTAACACAGAATATTGCTGTATGATTAAGCCAATGTAGGCTGCTTTGAAATCATTCCTAATTTTTACATTTATTCCGTTCGGTAGGTACGGAATAAAGCAAATTAATCAACTGCGCTTGAATTATTATTACCTCTAAAAATATCGTATAGGCCTATATCTCATACCATACCGGCACTAGAATGTCGGCATGATCATGTATATAATCAACAAATATTTGCATATTCCGTTATTACTGTTACATGCTTTGACTTGATACCGTGTTTAAAAGTTGGGAAATGACACTGATTCGATTTATTCCGTAAAGAAGACTGATAATTAAAAAGCAATTGCTTTTTTAAAAATATTATTACAGACAAAATTTTGACGGAATAAATTGCATACTTTATACTATGATTTATTCCGTCATTTTATAGTCGACACGCGACAATAAAAGATTTATTATTATTATTATTATTACAGGCAAAATTTTGACGGAATAAATTGCATACTTCATGCTTAGGACTACTATGATTTATTCCGTTATTACTGTAACATGTTATGACTTGATCCCGTGTTTAAAAGTTGGGAAGTGACACTGATTCGATTTATTCCGTTAAAAGAATAAAACTGATAATTAAAAAAAAAACATTTTTATATTATTAGGCCTACAGACAAAATTTTGACGGAATAAATTGCATACTTTATGCCTAGGCCTACTACTATGATTTATTCCGTCATTTTATAGCCGACACGCGACAATAACAGATTTATCTGCATAATTTTGACGGAATAAATGGCATGCCACAGTATAGGCCCTCTGGATTGCTATTTATTCCGTTAAAAACCCGGGTTAAAAACGCATAAGTTTACAAAATGTACTGGATGATGAACTATACGATTAAACAACGGAATAAATGCTTTTCATTTTTACCGCTCCCAATTTTGTTTTAATAGGCATAGTAGGATAGGACAATACAAGAAAGAAAATGCTCTCAAAGACAAAAGCAACACTGGCAAACTGTATTTTATTTCATTTTTTTTTAAATTTACTATAATTTTCACCAAGATACATTAAATATAATATCTTACCAAATTTTTTAACAAGATTATAGGACAATACAGCAAGAAAACATTAAACAATTCAAAAACATCATCATTTTTGCTATTTGCGTATAGTGCGACCAATTTACAGTAAGCTAGGGGGTCCAACTTTGGCGCCAAAATAGTGGGCCGTGAAATACGATATTGCCATCATTTAATGGAATTATTTTGCCTAGCTATAGCATAATGTTCAAACAAGAATGACAAGTTTTTTACTGATCACAAACGTTGGCGTTGCGATCAAAATTCGGCAGTCTTTATCATAGTTATTATAACCACACCAGAGAAGATGTTATAACCAAGACACATCGTTCGTGCTATCACATCATTACCCCGGCGCACAAAGACAAGGTCAAAAGGATGCAGAAGAAACAAAAACTTCAATCTGAACCAGGTAATGTTTGATTTTAATAAGCATGAGAATGATTCAATGAAGCCAGTATAAACTATATGAGTGACTTTGTTGAGTATCAGTATGTGTACTATAGGGTATATTGCTGATCCATTGATTATCCTTTTCTGGTGCATTGTGGGCAAATCGATCGCTAATTTGCCCCCTTTTCTATCCCACAATGCACCAGAAAAGGATAATTAATGGATCAGCAATATACCCTATTGGGGCTGTGCAATAATGGGGCGGTGGGATTTCTTTTGGAATACCCTACCTACCACTTTTTAGAGCGTTTTATTTTAAAGGCGGCCCGGTATGAATATATGCCAAAAGTCGCTTGCCCCTCCCTCTCAGCTGTAAATCCCTTCCCCTTCTTGGCTCACCAAAAAATGCCCCCCCCCTCGGCCTGCCAACAAATCTTTGCCCTTCCCCCTTTGCACATGCCACATTTTTGGGTTCCCAATTTGCAAACTTTTTTCTCAGATTTATAATTACATGATGCTAGCATAGCGAGCAGGAAATTGTGCATTTTTAAACGTTTCTGTAGTGTAGTGTGTTGCTATTTTAGCATGTGTAATTTAAAGGGTGCTCTGTAAATGTATGCCAAAAAGTGTACCTCCCCCCATTCCCAGCCAGCCAAAAATTGCTTGCCCTCTCACCTTTTGGCTCGTTAAAAAAATCCCCCCCCCCAAAAAAAATATATATATACGGTACCCTCCCCTAGGGCTCATAATTATTGCAAAGCCTCTAAGTGAAACTTATGCATTCCCAGGCTAATAATATGATAATGGATTTATGGGGAAGATGTTTATTTTGTCAAGAGACTAAGCCAGAGCCACTATTAAGACCGTAACCATGATTCTTTGTGGGGGGTGGGCAATTTTGTGGAAGTAGACTTTCTTCCCAAAATTTTGACCAAAAAAGCTTTAAAAATCGCTTGCAAATTATTACATTTTGGGGCTTTTTGTATACTTTTTTGCAAATTGGGGGGGCTGCACCACCCGCACTCCAGTCTAGCATAAAATTGGGCTCTGAGAGCTTCATTAGTTTACGATAGAGAACACTAAAATATCAAAACGGTAGGTGGTAGGTGCAGTCATTTTTACTCTGCGTTTCATGGTTTCAACACAGGAGAAATTTTGTGTTTATGTCAGAAATTTAGCAAAATAATGTGACAATTATTTTACTTGATCTTTTCGAGCAAATGTTGCCTATTTCGAGAAATTCAAAATATTTTGGTTCACTTTTCTCGCTGTAATCAACATTTCCCACAGATTGAGCAAACTTAGTGACAAATTGGAGTCATATACCCCTTTGTGCCCATAGATTGAAATAAAAAAGCAAACTCAGTTTTTTTACAGTCGTCAGTCGATCAGGTTAAGGGGGTACTACACCCCTGGCCAATTTAGTGCTTATTTTTGCATTTTTCTCAAAAATTATAGCGCATTTGATACAAGTAAGATATGTATATGTTAGGGGCATACAAGGACTACAACTACTGCAATTGAAATTCAGCGACTCAAGGCAAGTAGTTATTGATTTATTGATTAAATACTGGTTTTCCCTCATTTTTGACTGTAACTCCACAACTGTTGTCTGTGCTGAAATAAAATTTCCAGTGCAAGAGTTGCAGTCCTTGCCCCTATAATATACATATTACTTGTCACCAATCAATGCGCTCTAATTTTTGCGAAAATGCAAAAAATAGGCACAAAATTGGGCAGAGGTGTAGTACCCCCTTTAGACAAACTCACCTATATGTTAATTTCTCGCATCACAAACATTGCATTTAGGCTAACACATGGAAAACCTTTGTTTGGCAATAAGCAGTTTGGTCGGGAATTAAAATTTTGAGTTTCATTTTGATAATGCTGGCAATATTTTACACAAATGAATGAAAGATAGGCCTAAATTTAAAATTGGTTAATTGTAAAAAATGTCCTTAGACATGTGCTGGTATATTGTCACTATCTAGTGTAGCTACAAACATCAAATATAGTAGGTATCCCAGGCAAACCTTAGTTAACACATTTGCTAGTCAGCGAAATTCGCCGAGACTGGGGCCCAAACACAATGCATATTACATAGAAATTTGAATTTTTTTCGAGAATAGGTCGGTGAAGGAAACCTACATAAATATGTTTTCTATACTTCACTTGACCCAAATATATGATTTTTTATGGTGATAATTGTAATGTTCAAGCTTACCAACCCCCTCTGAGAGGAAACAGTATAGCGCCATCTATTTGGTTGCTAGGGTTACAACAAAGGTTACAAGATAAAATGGCGTCGACCATGAAAGTACTTGTCAACTTGAGTAGTGAAATGTGTCTGTTATTACAGTGAGTAAACAACCCCTAAATCTATTGGATCTTACATTTTTGGCGACGAGGATGGGATGCAAGATACTTCAGCATCTAGTAGTGATCCAAGAGAGGTTTTGTAACTGTGAGTAACTGTGAAAATGGCACAAGAAATAACTGTTGTCACTGAATCGAGAAATCTAAAAATAGCCCCGTTCACTCATGCAGACGACCAAATATCGACGGGCATTGCATGGCAAGATTGGATCGAGGATATTGAGAGACAGTTTAGATTTTTCAAAATAACACAGGCACAAGACAAGCAAGATGCAATCATAATTTTCGGGGGAAAGGAGATAGCTAGGTTGGCGAAATCTCTGCCAGACCCAGATGAAGGTGATGTGTACACAAAACTGAGAACTAAATTGAACACGTACTACCTTCCTAAAAAGAACAAACAACATGCGAGATACCTTTTCTCGAGCACAAGACCCTACCCTGGTGAATCTACTGCTTCGTACGGTGCGCGACTACGAGAAAAAGCAGGTGAATGTGAATTTGGTGACAATCATGATGGCGTATCTTGGAACACTTAATTCTAACTGTGGACAATGCAAGGCTAAAGGAAAAAGCTGTGCAGAAGGTGTGGACACTCGCTCAATTTTTGTCCGAAGCTGCGCAATTAGAGGACATACAAGCACAAATGAAAGCGATGTCTATGTCAGATACAGCCACGCTCGAGCCTAATACTGCCACTGTGCATAGTGCAGGTGCAAGAATGCCTAAAGCACACCGTAGATCAAATCAGCAGCGCGCAAACAAAGCTAACGCGCGATCAGGAAAGCGCAAAGGAAAGAAAACATGCCGAAATTGTGGTGGCGCATGATCCGCAATCGCCATGCCCAGCGTCAAACAAATGCAGGAATTGTGGTGGCGTTTATCCGCATACGCAATCGCCGTGCCCAGCAGCAGGTAAAATATGTCACTTTCGTGTGGGCGGAGCAATCATTTTGAGAAATACTGCTATAGTTCATCTTCAAAAAAGCAAACGCAGGTGCAAGTTCATCTGTAGGCGCAGCAACAAACGCGCAAGAGGATGACGATTCAGAATACGTGTTCGCAAACACCAGCTCGCGTAAAAAGATCGGCTCCCCTCATGCGACATGGTAATTGGCGGCGTAGTCCTAAAAGCCGGTATTGACTCACAAGCCAGTGTCAATATCATGGATAGCGCATCCTTTAATCGCCTCCGCAAGGAAACTAGTGCGCCCTCAACCAGCTTGCGAGAATCAAATCGCCGGTTTTTGGTTATAATGCAAAAGCTCCCTCCCTGTCATTGGTGAGATTAAAGCGCGTGTAAGTGTTGGAAATGCGCAGGTAACAACCAAATTCAGTGTTGTAGAGGGCAGCGCAGGCAATTTATTGTCATTTGGAACTTCATCTGAGCTTGGGCTAATTGAAATCACAAACAATGTCTCAGTCACAAACAATACTGATGACATGATAGCAAGTTATGATGATCTTTTCAATGGTATTGGTAAGGTGAAAATGAGGTGATCAAACTGCACATAGATGAAAACGCGTGCAACCAAAAATCCAAAAACATAGGAGAATTCCTTTTCATGTGAGAAAAGATGTTGGCGTAGCAATTGAGCAGCTACTCGATGATGATGTAATCGAGTGCGCGACAGGTCCAACACCTTGGATTAGCCCTGTTGTGATAGTGCCTAAAAAAGACAAATCAGTGCGCGTGTGCGTTGATATGAGGGAAGCAAATCAGGCAATACAGCGTGAAAAACACCCCATGCCTACCATTGAGGAAGTTATCACAGATTTGAACGGAGCCACTGTCTTTAGTACACTTGACCTAAAAGCAGGCTACCATCAATTTGAATTACACCCAGAGAGTAGGTACATTACCACGTTTACAACCCATTCAGGATTGTACAGGTATAAAAGATTAATGTTTGGGGTAAACGCGGCCTCAGAAATCTTCCAAAATGCGGTAGCGCGTATGTTAGCAGGTTTGGATGGATGTCGCAACATGTCTGACGACATAATTGTTTATGGCAGTACGCAGCAGGAACATGACAAGAATCTTGCAGCGGTGCTTCAGCGACTCGCGAATGTAACGCGCTTAAACAAAAGCAAGTGCACGTTTTAGCAGCACAAAGTACAATTCTTCGGACATGTATTCAGCGCAGAAGGCGTCACCCCTGACCCGCAAAAGATAGCGGCTATAGTCAATGCAGTGCCCCCTAGCAATGCGAAAGAGGTCATGTCTTTGCTTGGAATGGCACAATATGTCGCCCGGTTCATACCACACTATGCATCAATCACCGCTCCCTTGCGCCAGCTAACCCACAAAGATATAGAGTGGAAGTGGGGAACCGATGAACAACAGTCTTTTGATAATCTGAAGAGCGCCCTCGCTGGATCAGGAGTAACCGTGTACTTTGACCCTGCCAAAAATCAACTGTTGTTGTGGGCGCTAGCCCCAGCGGCCTAGGAGCGATGTTATGTCAAGAAGGTCACGTGGTAGCGTCTGCAAGCCGCAGCTTAAGGATACAGAATCTAGATACTCACAAATTGAGCGCCAAGCGCTTAAGCGTGACTTGGGCAATTTTGCACTTTCGCATGTACTTGTTCGGTAGTGATTTTGTAGTATGTACTGACCACAAGCCACTTCTGCCATTGTTTAATAACAAGAACTCAAAGCCAAATGCACGCATTGAACTGTGGTTGTTAAAACTTCAGCAGTATGACTACACACTCGTCTATCAACCTGGGAAAGACAATCCGTCTGACTATTTGTCCAGGCACCCACCCAGTCACACCGACCCTAACCTTGCATCGCAAGTATCAGTATCTGATGAATACGTTCATTACGTATGTCATAACGCAGTTCCAAAAGCAATGACATACGAGGAAGTCGTCGAGCGACAAAACATGATTCCACACTACAGAAGATCAAAGCAGCCCTTCTAAGTGGAAAAGAAAAGGACTGGAATGACAACGCGATCAGTGACTTTAAGCAAATACGCCACGAGCTTATGGTATTGGACAATGAGGTCATCCTACGTGATACGCGATTAGTTCTACCGTCAGCCCTGAGAGAACGAGCCATCGATCTTGCACATGACTCGCACCAAGGAATCGTTAAAACAAAGAAACTGTTACGTGAAAAGATATGGTTCCCCGGCATAGACTCCAAAGTTGAACACAAGGTTCGCGGATGTGTCCCATGTCAAGCAGCGACAACGTCAGGAAAGATCCCTCCTGAGCCACTACGAATGACTCAACTACCGGATGGTCCCTGGCAGGAAGTCTCGGTTGACTTTAAAGGTCCCTTTCCGACTGGTGAATACTTGCTTGTGATAGTTGATGACTTTAGTCGCTTTTCCTGAAGTGGAAATAGTAAGCTCTCGTCAGCAAGATCGGTAATCCCTAAACTAGACGCAGTATTTGCTCGTCAGGGTATCCCTGAAATAATGCGCACGGACAATGGACCGCCGTTCAATGGCAGTGAATTTACTAAGTTCGCAGAATTCTACGGTTTCACTCATCGTAAATGTACACCGTTGTGGTCGTGAGCAAACGGGGAAGTTGAGCGGTTTATGAGAACATTGGTGAAAGCTATCCGGACTGCAAGCAACTGGAAGCAAGAGTTGTGGGGTTTTCTTCGCCAATACCGTGCTACCCCACACGCGACGACAGGTGTTTCAGCCCAGTGAAGCACTGAACGGCAGAAAGATGAGAACGACCCTTCCACAAGTCCCGACAAAGACTGTCAACGACAAAATTCGCAGTAGAGATGCTGAACAAAAGGGCAAAATCAAAGCAAACGCCGACAAGCATCTCCATGTGACTGAATCCAACATCAAAGTAGGTGATCGGGTGTTAGTGAAACAGAATAGAAAAAACATGCTCGATCCACCATACAATCCTCATCCCTTCATAGTAGTTGAAAGGAGAGGAAACGCTATAACTGTCCAAAGAGGTGAGGCAAGACTTACAAGGAATGTATCCTTCTTCAAGAGACTCCCTGCAGACACTCCCATGAATCTAGAAATGGTCCCCACACACGACCCTGTGGAACTCCCAGATGCAGATACCCCTGCCTCAATGTTCCCTGTGACTTCTGATCAACCAGCAGCAGCTGAGACTCCAGCAGAACCATCTGTTGAATTGCAGCCATCTCAACTCAGCACAACTCAACCAAGACGGTCCACAAGGATCAGACAGCCACCCAAGAAACTTGAGAGTTATGTTACCTAGCGCTCTAAAAGCGTAACACTCTGTAAAGTGCATACTTATATTTACCCGCATAAGTAAAGCGCATGTTATTAGGTTGTTTTGGTGCGTAAGCGCATTTGGTGCGTAATCGCGTCATGTTCAAAGTTCCCTGTTTGAAACTGTTCTTTGAAAATTGATAGTTAAAGTGCACAAGACATGTGTACCAGTTGTGAGACTTTAAACTTTATCTTAGCACTGGAAAGATACCAAGTGCCAAAGTTTGATAATTTGAGCAAGTTGTGCTCAGTGTTGTTTTGGAGTTTTTTGGAACACGTTGTATTAATTGTTTTGGTGTTATAAAAAAACAAAAACAAAATGCAAAACAGGTCAATACAAAAACACCAGACTCAAAGTATGTTGATCATCTTCTGAGTTTTAATGAACATTGCTATTTAACCTGGTATAAACTTACAAGTTCATAGCACTATACAAGTTGCTTAACAGTGAACAATTTGTTGAGAACTCTTGAACTCATGGACATTAACATTCAGTGTTTACAATAAGCAAAGTGACTTTTATCTAAAAAGGGGAGAGATGTAATGTTCAAGCTTACCAACCCCCTCTGAGAGGAAACAGTATAGCGCCATCTATTTGGTTGCTAGGGTTACAACAAAGGTTACAAGATAAAATGGCGTCGACCATGAAAGTACTTGTCAACTTGAGTAGTGAAATGTGTCTGTTATTACAGTGAGTAAACAACCCCTAAATCTATTGGATCTTACAATAATCAAGTCGCACATGGAATTATTGAGGGATTTTGATAGCAGTTCCATTAAATAAAGCTGCTATATCGCCATGAGACTAAGATCTAGAAACACCCCGAAATGCCGTTTTGGGGAATTTTGCTAGCTGAATCTTTTTGATGAAAGTCAGTCTTTGACAAGATGTAACTTTGCTACGGAAAGTGCTATGAAAAAATGGTTTTCAGTTTTGGCTTTGTTTACTCAAGGGCTTTAATTTGATATATAAAATGATGCAGTTTGATGGCAAATTTGAATTCACCTAGCATACCTAAATATAGTGTAAATACTGAATCTTTAACATATTTTCATACACTGAATCGCATTTGTTTTGTATCTCAAATGCAGTTGCTGACATGGACACAGGCAGTGATGAGGATGTACTCCCGAGGAAAAAACATCTACTACCATATAACGGTTAAGTATTTGTTCAACTGAACAGCCACAGCAGCACTCCAAAGATGTGCTGTCACATATTTGCATTGTCTGCAACAAAGTGAAATACCCTGCCACAAAGGAAGCAGATTGAGATGCCAAGGGTCTCTGACATCTTGTACTTTCATAAGGACAGAAATTGACGAAAGCCGTAGATGACAAATCATAGCAAAGACTGAAGGTGCACGCAGCAGCTTACAGGACCGGACAAACTGTGTTGTGCTAGTGGTTTGAAGTATCATGCAACATGCTACAGGGATTCTATCCCATATTAATTACCAACTCAACTTCAACTCCCAGGAATAATGTACATGTAGAGTATACTTTGTAGATACAGCAAACCAGCTGTTTATGTTTGTGAATTCATGTGTTCAAGAGAAAGTCATAAGAGCCTCAAAGACTCAAAACGTTGAATAAACTGTTCGTAGAACAGGTAAGAGAGACAGACAGAGAAGATATTTCTTCTTATAAAACAACAATTAAAGGCTGCAGCAGACATTTTCACAGCTATGCCATGTAAAACCACATCAGCACAACTGAAGTGAAATGGTGTATACGGTCCTGTGTCACAACCTGGGGTACCTTTGTGTTACATAGTAAAAAAAATAAATGGTTCAAACATTTTACCTCCACATCTCATTTAAAGTGGTTCATCCTCCTGAGCATTTTGACACCTTTGTTATTTAAATCGGTTAAAAAATGAGAGAGTGCGGGCAAAAACAATCACAAAGAAAGGAGGATGTAACCCCACCTCTTTTTTCCACATTTATTCTGAGCAAGTATTGGTCTTTTTTAATAAACTTCTGTATTTATTTACTTGGTTTAGATGTCTGGAAGTCCATTTAGACATTTTTTTTTTTTTTTTAAATTTTCAATGGGGGTTTTAAATCAAATTTACGATATGAATCCTCCCCTAATCCTCAGCCACCCTTGGCACATTTCATGCCAAACGTCATAAGAAAATAATTAAAACATATTTTAAAAAAGGATAAAAACATGAGTAATTTAGAATAAATTTGCCTCAATTTAAGACCTAATTGAATCTTCTAAGTGAAGGAATACTCAAGAGACAGTGTTTTGAAATCCATGCTGCGCATCAAAATGTAACAAAGCCACCTTTTTGGGTACCCCAGTATATGACACAGGATCATATCAGTTCGGGGGCACTCGTAATAAACGGACGTCTCTGATTTCAAAGACGGGTCAGTGATTTCACATACAGGGGTCTGTGATATCACATACGTCGAGCTTTGTTGACAGCTCGGCACTCGATGCAGCACATCGGAACAAAGCTGAGTGTATTAGAATAAGATTTCTTATGTTTAGCAAATATCTACATGTGCAAAAATTATATCTATATAAATTCTGACAAATGGTCCCAGAACACACTTAGATTGCAATGGCCAAAATCAAATGTTTTGAAGTAAAAAAAATCCCAATTTTACTATCCAATTCATGAATTGGATAGTAAAATTAGCAGGCACTCAACATGCTACAACCCTGATAAGGCATATACACAAGTTATTCCCACTGCGCTGGCACGTTCACCAAAATTACTAATATTGTTTGCGACTGGGTTTTGAAACTAGGGAGTACGTGTGATTTATGAGGCGTCTCTGAAATATGATACTATTATGTGACATGACGCGTCAAGAGTATTTGATATCAGAGATGTCTTTGAATTAGCAGTGCCCCCGAACTGATATGACGCTGAAGTTGATGATTGGCTTTATGATGAGTGTCAATAGTTAAGGAATTGCAGATTCTAAGTGAGACAATTCAGTGTTCTTCAAGTGATGTAAACAGACTCGGAGACATTAATTATGTATTATATTTATAGGAAGTTTATTGACATTTGACACACTGCTTTGGATAACCATGAACACATTTCAGTTTTGATACTTGGAAGTGTATGAACACAGACATCAAATAAATGTCAGGGCCGTCTATTCTTCTATTATTCACCCCCACACACACACACCAGGGGAGGAAATAATTTTACCCCTTTGAGGAAGAATTTGTTTTTTCAAAGAAAAAAAGCTAGTTTCAAGGAAGATTAAAATAAAATGAATTACTAGTATTATGTTATGGAGATGGGCTATGTAATTGGATTTGCAGGCAGTGACCGCTCTACAGGGTATGCAAATTATCAAGTGTCATTTTAGGAAAGAATTATAATGGGTTTATATCATTTTATACATGTAGCGGTCTGTGGCTTTTACCCATCCCCATCCACAAAAATAATGATTTTGTAGGAAAACCAGGGAATGCTTAAAACAGGACAGTTGGTCAGTAATTTGTCCTCGCCTGGGCAATAGTGATCACTTATAATAATAATAAAGAGCCTATAGGGGCAGTCCATCTCAAATCACCTAATGGGTTGGCTGGTCACCCTCTCAGATTTTGTTTAAAATCACTTATATCATAGCCCTATGTGCCAAATGAACACATTTCAAACGGTAGGTCTCTACTCCTTGTCGTTTCCGAGACCGGCCTATTGAAAATTGGGTCAGATCCCCCTTTTTGGGCACGCGTGTCGCAACATTAATTTTCTTCGGAGTTTAGACATCCATATCTTATCCTAGGGGTAAGCTATAGGGCTACAAATTGGAATCTAGGGTGTCTTTGACCCAAATAACCAGATTCTGGACTCATAAACAATGTATCTCACCTCCATTTGCTGATATAGACATATAAAAATGCATGTTCGTGTTGGCGCACATGACATATTCCTGTTTTTGGCCCCCCCTCCTCTTCATACCAGATGTGAGACATCATCTAGTTTGCCTTTAGTAGGCAATATAGGTTCAGGTGTGACCCCTATAGCAGGGTAGACCACTCATTGGCTTAATAAAAATTTCACAGGGGCTCAAAGATGACTCCTCAGCCAAAAGACCCCCGTTCAAATGACCCCATTTGACCTTGTGGAAATAATTCACCATAACCAAACTCACACAAATTCAAAATACTTGCATGATGTGCCTCTGTATCAAAAATCTTAGTGGTGTCAAGCCATCTTCATGGTTAAAATAGTGTTTGATTAAGCTCATTGAAATACACAGTAAATTGATGAACTTTGCGTTCTGGGAATTAGAACATTATTACTGTGTATTTCAATGCGATCTCCAAAAAGTCATTTAACCATGAAGATGGCTTGACACCACTTTGATTTCTGGTACAGAGGAACATCAGTAGAAGTATTTTGAATATGTGGGAGTTTGATTATGGTGGCTCATTTCCCACATAATAAAATTTGGGTTGGTATTTAGGACAATTTTGTGTGTATTTCAATGAGAAGGGGACAAATTGCGTCAAAAAACATCAAATATTCAACGAGCCATAACTAAGAAACGACAAGGAGTTGAGACCTAATATTTGAAATGTGTTCATTTGACCCATAGGGCTATATGATATAAGTGATTTTAATCTGAGAGGGTGACCAGCCAACCTTTTCTGAAAATTAGGTGATTTGATATGGAATGACTCTATACCATATACCCCATTGTGGCCTGCATGTACACCATCCGCAATAATAAAAACATGTAAAAAGGGTAGTATTCCGCAGGTACTGAGGCATGTTACATGGGTAGTACACACTACAAGGTGCTACAAAATTATGGTTGCATTTGACAAATTTCAATTTGCATAATTAATTAGGGCCACTAATTAGAAAAGTTGATTAGGGTCCTAATTATTTATAAATGCAAATGGAAATTTGCCAAATACATCCATAGGTTTGTTGCATTTTATGTGTATTACCCATGTACCAGGTTTCAGTACCATACCTCTTATAATTGTATCTGAAAACTTTACTTTGCATAATTCATGCATATATAATGAAAAAATTACCTGACACTTCATGCCAAAAATAAAGAAAATTATAAAAAGAAAGTTGTTGCCAATTTGTTGGTTTTGTACCATTTTGACAGGCGAATGTCCGATTAAAATCAAAATTTCAGTTTTGTAATCAGGAGAGCACCACGGACTTTTAAATTAGAAAAAATCTATATAATAAGCGTTACCTTAGTTAAAAAACGTTTTAGAACATTTTTGTGTTTGCTGGGAACACACTGCCCAGAGGGTTTTTTTTTAAAAAAGATGTGTCTCAATTTCACTTAATTGTTGACCAAAGTGAGAGGGGTGGACCAAATATTTTCTCCTCCATTTTTTTCCCTATTAAATACTTCTTATTACCACTGACTTGTGCCCCCACCTGGGCCCCCCCACTAGCTATGGCTATATAATAACATAAACATGGTTCATTGAACTTCATTCTCATATTTGAAGGGTATATTTTTGTTGTCTATCGCTACAAGATGAAAATAATTCTCAGGTATATCAAACCATTTTTTAATGAACATGTACGTTTTCAAGATTTTGTACGCATTAGACTTTGCACTTACAATTTCAAACATCCAACTTTCAGGGGTACTACACCCCTGCCAAATTTTTGCCTATTTTTGCATTTTTCTCAAAAAATTATAGCGCATTGGGGACAAGTAAGATATGTATATTATAGGGGCAAGGACTACAACTAATGCACTGGAAATTTTATTTCAGCACCGACAACAGTTGTGGATTTACAGTCAAAAATGAGGGAAAACCAATATTTGATCAATAATCAATAACTATTTTCCTTGAGTTGCTGAATTTTCAATGCAGTAGTTATAGTCCTTGCCCCTATAATATACATATCTTACTTGTCACCAATGCGCTATAATTTTAAAGAAAAATGCAAAAATAGGCACAAAATTGGGCAGGGGTGTAGTACCCCCCTTAAGGTTGGTCTGAAACCTGGAATTATGGAAACTTTCGGGCCTCTAAATTGTTGGTCTAAAGTATATAAAAGTATACATATTTAGAATGGCAAAGACTTGATAAGTTCATCTGTGAGGTCAAATTTGGCCTAAAATCCCAAAAATAACGTTTTTTTGGCCCACTTCTTTTTCGTACATCGTAACAAAAAAATTCTTGGGCCAAAATTTTGTTTTTTATTAATTTTTAAAAACTTGAGTAAAAAAAAATAAAAAAACGGGTCCTAGATATTTTTATATTTTTATGGCGCTGGATAGTACATTACCCGGGAGATTAAAGGAATCATGGGTTTTCATTTGTGTAGTTTCATTTTTTTTTTCGCCTCCAAAGGCAGAATTTTTTTTTTTCAATTTTAATGTATACTTTTATACAAAGTTGGTTGGGGGAATTTTTTTTTTACTCATCAGTGAGGCAAAAATTTTTTTTTCGTCCCACTAGCGGGCGAAGTTTTTTTTTTCGTCTCACTAGTGGGCTGAAGTTTTTTTTTCTTCAAAAACTCCCATGCCCCCTGGAAATCTAATGGTGCGCCCTTACCAACATCGTAACCTTGATATCGTCTTCTTGACTGACCTGTATTCAGGGAATGCTGAATTCCATTTCCCCCTCAGTGACTCGAGAATGTAGGCCTACTATTTTCCCTCTGCCTTCAGTCTTGGAAAATAGTAGACATATACTCTCCAGATCACCTTGGGGTAATAATTTACACACTTTCTATCATGAGCAGCCAATATTCCCACCATCCACTTGGTCATTGGGCTATTCCAGTTGAAATCCACACTACCCCTGTGGAAGATTTAGCCAAAGTCTTCCACAGATGGAGTATGAGTTTTCGAATAGAATAGACAGTTGGGTAACTTCCATTTGAAATACTCACTCCATCTGTGGAAGATACAGGTAAAGCCATAATGCAGGGGGTGTATGGGTTTCAAAATGATTAACCCTGACCAATTACATTTGAAAAACATACCCCCCCTGTGGAAGGTATTTCCAAAATCTTCCACAGTGTGGATTTTAACTGAATAGCCCAATATGAAGATATGACCTTAATCTCCCAGGGAGTGTGAATTTCAATTGTGGTTACCTGAGTTTGGCGACTCCACTTGAAATCTACATCCCCTGTGTCAAAGATTAAGGTCATGTATTCCATAGGGGGTGTATGGATTTCAACTGGAATAGCCCATTTGGTGTATAACAATGTGTTTGAATAATAACAATGAAAAACAGACACTTTATCACAAGTTTGTACTTAATCATTAATATCTTTTATTTGCTAAATAAAGTTATCTCCATTTGTAATAAATGTGTTTGTTGAATATAAATTACTGACATCATTTGCCACTTGTATTGTATTACTAGTATATCATACTGTTATAACATGACAGTGCCGAATAACAACTTACTAAAATTGTATAACTATAAAGCGTCCCCATTTGTTGAATTGCTTCCCCGGGAGTGTTTCAGTTGATGCTTGAATTGAGATTAAGTTTTTGTATTGTTTTATTATGTCAACAGACTCACCACAGGACTAGCGTAGATATCGAAACAATATGAATTTAATACACCCTTGATGCCATTTTCCAAAAAAATGCTATGTCTCGGAGCTTGCAAACATTTCAAAATCCAATGATTTCAGATTTCAGTTCATATGCTACAAGTTGTCATATTTGGCTGAGAAATAGCACTTTTAATCTAGGCTATGGAGCCATTTCAACAACACCTCTCATTCAGTGGAAAAAGGTCATTGAACTTTGCACTTTCAAACTTGAGCATAACCCATTTAAGGGGGTACTACACCTCTGTGGTAAATTTGTGACTATTTTTGCATTTTTCTCAAAAATTCATAACATATACTGGTTACAAAAGTTATGTATATTATTGGGGCAAGGAATCCAATTACTATACTGAAATTTCAGTGAATCAAGACAACAAGCGGTTCAGTAAATATGATACTATAGAAATGAGGTACATCCTAGCGGTACATGTACCTCATTTTCTATCACAAGTATCGAACCGCTTGTCTTGTGTAAGCACCCAAAGAGCTAATTAGGTTGAATACAATACTTGCACTTAAAAATTATGAATGATTAGAGTTTTGCCTTTTCACAAAGAAACAAACAACTGAAAAATGGCCATTACGGGCAAAACCTAGGTGGTACTACACCCCTTGATAAATTTGTGATTATTTTTGCAATTTTCTCTAAAAGTAATAACACACTGGTAACAATTAAAAGTTATGTATAGTATATATGGGCAAGGAATCCAGTTACTACACTGTAATTTAAGTGACTCAAGACAAGCGGTATGTTATTGATGATAAGAAAAGAGGTACTGCTAGAATGTACCTCATTTCTTAACATATATAATGAACCACTTGTCTTCAATCACTGAAATGTCAGTGAAGTATTATACATAACTTTTGTTACGAGAGTGTAGTAATTTTAAGAAAAATGCAAAATTAGTCACAAAATTTATCAAGGGGTGTAGTACCACCTTCAAACCTTCAATTTATAATGTACATCAAGGTTTAGGTGTAAGTAACATTAAAGGAGGCTGGTCAAATTTCATCGCATGATATTTCTACCATGGATGAATGATCTCGAAATTAATACTACTGCCTATACCTTGGGACAGAATCAGTGTTCTTAGTCGGTTAATTAACCTCAATCTTACCGGTTAATTAACCGGTTAATTAACCGCATCATATTTAACCGGTGGTAAAATAGGTTAATTATGAATTTTGAATTATTCTGAGTTTCTGACACTTTTTTAAGTTTTAACATTTAAATATCACTTCAATGTTCACTGGAAAATATTAAAATAGTAAATATCTTCTTGTTCTTTAGTCCTAGAGTATCATGCAGCACATCATAGACCATGCAGACTATATCATGGTCTATGGCGCTATTATGTACAAATCTGGGGGAGTTTCTTTGAAAAATTTTGTGCAAAAGTTACTATTTTCATCTGTTTTGTCATACAGTTGTAAATTCAATGAAATATGACATTGCTAAAGAGCGCTTACAAATTGATGACCCAAAATGTGCAAATTTCGAAGCTTTTTGTGCATCGCAGATTTTCCATCTTTACCCATAGATATACCAAAATTGCTGAAAAGGTATCCCAAAACCGTGGCACATCCCCAATTCCCCATATATCTTCAACCAGGCAGTCCCCCCCCCCCACCATTGTACAAGTGCCCAAAAATCCACAGCAGAGTGAGCAGATTATACCATTTTTACCCAGGATTGTTTCAATCAGTAAATAAAAAGTTAATAAAATTTAACAGACTTACAGTGCCATTGTGCATCTGTGTCAACTCAATGAGTGTAATTTTTTTTAACAGGTTGAATTGACATTATAAGTTTATATGAAAATAATTTTTTAATTTTCAAATTTTCAAATGGAATGTTTTAAAGCGAAAGGTGGACAAGAACACTTCATCTGCTCATGTTATGCTTGTGCAATGTTCTTCAGTATAATGGCATAGTGAATTCCAAGGTCGGATTTATATATTTTCCAACCATAATTAACCAATCTTACCGGTTAATTAACGTTAATTAACCGGTTAATTAACGCCGTTTATAATTTACGGTTAATTAAGAACACTGGACAGAATATTCCTTTGTTGCTACATCATAACACAAAAATACTTTTTTTTATCTTGAGGCGACATTCCAGAAACAGTTTCTTAATTTGTTTGATATCGGCCTTATTAACAAAAAAATAACTTAATAAATTTCACATATGCCAATATGCACAAAATGATGCATAAAATCAGAGTCTCCGGCAATCATAGCATTGTGCCTTATAATTATATGTTAGAAAAATAATTATGAAGCATGAATCGCATGGTTTATTTAAAACAAACTCATATTGACTATAAAAAACGAATAAAAACAGTCGGCTCTCATATGCAACACGCGATATTCAAAATTCCCGCGCTGAATCTGTCCAAGTGCAATGACATAATGGTTATTTGTACGGTACTCAATTGTCATTACACTCGACAATTTCAGCGCCAGGAATTTTGAATATCGCCTCGATGAGAGACGGGTGTTTTAAATTGCTTTTATGGTCACGAAGAGTTTGTTTTAAATAAAACCATGTGATTCGTGCTTGATAGTTATTTTTTACATAAAACATAATGTTGTGAATGCCAGAGACTTAGTTTAAAGATACTTCAATGTAGGCCTAGTTCACCTGTCAATCAAACTCAGAAACAGTTTGTTTGTATATATTTTTTCTTGATGATTGAAATTTCTAACCCATCGGGAAACAGCATGCCCTATGGTTAGGTTTTTACCTTTAAACATACAAACTCTCTAAAAAGTTAGGTCTTAGTAATAGGAAACTAATGCTAGAAAACAATTCCTAGAAAAGTTGCCCTTTTCCTTCCTAAAGTTCAGACATCATTGGCCATTGTCTGTGATTGTGTGCTTTTAAAGTTAAACATATCACAGGCCGTGGTGAGGATTGACATGATCGTCAGATGCAAAATAGTTCACTCATTTCTGACTATCATTATGAATACATGTTTTGAAGCTCCTAAAAATTGGTTAATGCAAACCATGCAATACAAACAAAATGCCCTTTTTAATATGATACATGCAGAGAGCAGCATGCACTTTGCTCAGTGTGCTACACTATACATGTATGCTCTGTGTGATACAAAAATACACAATTACTTTACTATCAACAATAGCATTGACATAACTACACAAAAGATACAGAAAAGGGATATACAGGGTGTAACAAAAAGTTTACCATCAACTTTTGCTTGTAAAGTTGACCAGGTGCATATAGCCAGGATATGTGGCTGCTAAGGGGCTGTTATTTTCTTGGGCAGGGAGGGCACCTATGTTTCAGATGGACATTTTATTTTTAAAAGACCATATATATACAATACATAAAAATATTTCATATAGCCCCCTCACGAAAACTAGTGCATTGCATTTGTGCTTGCTCAATTAGCATTTTGTGCAAATTTTAGTACACAATTTGTTACCGTTCTTTTTTTATGGACCTTTTCATTTTACATGTAAAGTCTATGGAGATTAATATTAGAGAAGGCTGTTAATTAATGGATGCTATAGCCTCATTTTAGGCTATTTTAAGAACTTACAAGTTCATAAAAATTGGCAACAAATTGTGTAATAAAATAGAAAATGCCACTTGAGCAAGTCCAATTAAAAATACGTCTGGAGTGGGGGCTATAGCTAAAACAAAAAATGTCCTACACCTTAGGCCAAGTAAAAAAATAAACATATTTCACGTCCGGGTTTTTGAAAAAAAAGGAGGAAGAGGGGACTTTTTATTTTATATTTTTTATTGCAAAATCAGTGTAAATACCCATAATTAGAGCTGTTTTGGCATATATACAATAATGCCTGGAAAAAGGAGGAGGCCTCTTTTTATTTGTTGTTCCGAGAGATAGGCCCCCTCTAACTATCACAAAACCTTATAAAAGTGTTTCTTGTATATTAGCAAGACTATAGAAAGCATCTCTACTTCCTAGACATATTTTTTTGAAAAGTTGTAACTGAATTTCAAAAATAAAAATATAATTGAAGAAACCTCAAAAAGGAAGCGGGAGGGGCGTGAAACATGTTTATTTTTTATTTGGCCTTAGTGGTTATGAAACAAAGGTGAGGGGTCATGAATATGTCAGTGAGCAGAGTCGATTTTTATGAACCCCTTCCATCGTGGGCTGAAAATTTTGTGACCCCCTATCTTTGGCGGCATATTTTGATGACCGCCCTTTTGTATGCATACCAGAGACAAATTTCCAAAAAAAGTTAAGAAATGTGTGTTTGATGGAAAGGTGTGCACAGTACAGAAACATTATTTTGTCATTGTAACTAAAGATTGTAAAATTTGTGATGGAAAGTGTAAATGTGCTCGTAGGGCACCCACATTTTTTTAAAGTCACGCCCTTTCACTCGTTTTCAGAGAAGAACGGCAGCCCTTGCTCAGATTGACGCTTGAATGCCCTGTTATTCTGTTAATGAGCGACATATACAAGGAGCTTTGTTTGCGCAGACCAATGTCTAAAGCGCGTAATCGGCCAATCAAATTATCACGTCTGTAGTTATGTTTGTCAGGCGATTGAATCAGCCAATCAGAACCAGTGCCGTACTACCGGGGGCAGAGGGGGGCAACGTGCCCCGGGCGCTACCCTTAAGGGCACCAAATTGACCAATTCAGCATCGATTCCGCGCCCCTCCAAGCGATGAAATTGTCTTTTATGCAAAGGTCATTCAGCACTTTTGAGCCAACCTGAAGCATTCATCCTTGTTCACCTTAACTGATATTGGAGGTCAAGCTTCACCTCGATCAGCTTACTTTTGCTCACAAATTTGAAGTCAACTTTCACTATATAAAGTGTTCTGTTGGGCCAAGCTTCACCATGCATCCAAAAGGATTTTCATTGTCTCACCATTTATGCGTTCAATTTGTCACCATGCATCGGTTCACGATAATATGCCTGAAAGCGAAAGCCAAGTTTAACCTTAATCATACGAATGCTTTTATTAGTTCAAGCTTCACCCAGAAGTTCATTTTGATAAGTCTAAACTTAATCATCGTAAAGCGGTATCCAAGACGAAGAAGAAAATAGTGAAGCTTGACGTGGCTTGAGGAGTGTACTGAGTTCCAA
The DNA here is from genome assembly GCF_039555335.1 of Amphiura filiformis. NCBI lineage: Eukaryota > Metazoa > Echinodermata > Ophiuroidea > Amphilepidida > Amphiuridae > Amphiura > Amphiura filiformis. The sequence goes on along the minus strand of NC_092639.1, from coordinate 63,080,825 downwards.
GATTCACAATGATGCCCACATTAATGTCTTCTGGATCTTCTTATTGTGGGATAGCAACCCCTGTAAACATGGTAAATGTATTCCTTATTTTTAAGATGCTCGCTTGGCTTCTGTAACAGTATCCACATCAAGTTGTGAAGCAAGTGTGTATGCTGTGGATAGAAAAAAATCACGATTATTATTGACATACCTCTGTTGAAATGTTCTCATTCCTAAAACACTATTACAATGTACCAAATCATTGTATATATTATCTTCAATTAATTGTCACCATAATTAGTTCCTTCTCCTAATAAACAAGAAATCAAGGGCTCAGGGACATAACATCTTAACTCAAAATTGCTACTTTGAGTGCACTGTGTAAATACAAACCATGATGTAGATCTATATGATTTTGTGTACATTAAAATTTTCATATTAAAATCTCATTTTCATCACAACGATACTGTGGCGTATATTGGGGGTGCCACCAGTGTTCGAAATATGCCTCAAAAAGTTACAGGCCAGCCAGGCTTGACCTTAAAAAGTTACCGGCCAGCCAACTAAATGCCAGTCAGAAAATTCCGGCCAGGCCAAAAAGTTACATGCCAATGGCCGGCTGACCGGCCATATTTCGTATGCTGGGTGCCACCCCCAGTCCCAACCTTTCCCTGGTTCTGGAGTAAGGTGCATCTCATGCCCCTCTTGTCAAGCAAATTTCTTGTCCCTAGTCTCAAAACATGCCATTGGTCAATATATTACTGCATACCAAATTTTAAATTATTCCAAAACCATAATAGGGGGCCTCCGTGATGCTGAAATTGTTGGTCAATGACCATACCCTAATGTTAATGTTAGAAATTATTGCTGCCTTATGCATTTTAGTTCATGCAGTTAGGACTATTAATGAATAAAGATGTTAAAAAAGCATACTTGTCTCAAAATTAAACATAAGGGAGCTATCTACAAAGACCAAGTTTATGTAAACACAAATGGCTGCCTTGTGCTGTCTTTACTGTGTAATTGTGAAATTGCTAAAATATTCATAACTTTCCTATTTGTGCTAACTTTGACCTGTTAGGCAGATAATACTACAGACTTGAGATCACACACTTGCAATTGCATCTAGACCTTGCTCAATTTGATGAGACAACACACACAGGCCTGATGAGCTCGAGGGTAGCCTTGTTCAAGGCCTTCTAAGATTTCCACCCTGCTTGAACTATTTTTGGGCTCATGAAGTCAGTGAGGGCCACAGATTACAGCTATTAATGACCGTGCATATGCTGAAAAATTGAACTTGGGCTCAGTCTACGAACCGCCAAACAGCCTTGTCTCGCCATACGAGCTCGCAGGCACAACCCGAGTTTGATTGTTCAGCTTAATACACATGATTATAAGCAGCCACAGTCTGTGATGGTCATATCATGGACAGGGTTGTAGCTAGGATATATTTTAGTGCTGGGTGGCATTTGATGAAAATCTTGCATATTTATTTATTTATTTATTTATTTCTTATTTAACCTGGGGTGACCAATCAATGCACTGGCATTGTTCTCTCTTGGTTCCCAGGTGGAAATTGTTTGCCAAAATAGACCAAATTCTTAACTAATTCAATAAAATGGTGCAATTTTGGCCTCTGAGTGGTGGGCTCCAATGCTAAAATTGGAGCCGAGTGATAAACTCCAAAACCGATTGGTGGGCTCTACCGCCCACCACCGCCCACTGTAGCTACATCCCTGATCATGGACTTGCCAAGCCCAAAAGTTGTGATAGGATTCAAGTGCTGGTCATGAGGAGGAAACTTAGAGGGCTAGCCAGAGGGCTGAGGTTCTTCAAATCTTGAGATTGGATATCTTCGATTGGCACTTTCAGGAAATCAGAGCTGGGTTTTACTCCATGCTCAACGCTCATTGATATTGAGGGAATTAATGTCATTGAGTGATGCTTTGGTACATGTACATGTATGCTTCAGAGTCTCAACATTCTGGGGAAAGGAAATCAGGACCATATTGTTTATCTATGGAATATGAAGTGTGATCCAAGGATCATGCACATTGCACAGCTAGATCAGCAAGGGCTGCAGATGGAGTCATTTCTGTAGACACTGATGAGGGTTTCCCAAATCCAGTTCCAATAAGGCATATGTGTCATGATTATTTACGTCATTCTGCTTCATACTTTGTCTTTCATCTGGCCTAGCATCTACAATGCTCTAGAATTTTAAACTTCTGAGTTTGCTCACCACTACCTATCCACAACTTCACGATATAAACCACCTCTGCTGAGAACTCCCATCTGAAGATTTGAAGAACCTCAGCCTCCATTCTTTTAACATATTGGGTGCTGTGACTGCTGTCTCATCAAATTGAGCAAGGTCTATAAATGTGCAAGTGTGCGATCACTCTTCTGTAGTAGTATCAGCCTAACAGGTCAAAGTTGGCACAAAAACAGTAACGTTATGTATTCACAATTACACAGTAAAGACAGCAAATGGCAGCCAATTTTGTTTACATAAACTTGGCCTTGTTATTTTTTGAGTAAGACTGTTATTTTGATCATCTTTTATTCATTGATAGTAGTAAGTACTAAGTTACTAGTACAGCAGTCATTTGTAATGTACACAATGCATGAATAAAAAAGCTGCCTTATGCATATGTCATATGGTATGGCTATTGACCCCCAAAACGACTTTGGAATAAATTTAAATTTGCAATGGGGACAAGAAATTTGTGTGACATGAGGTGATGAGGGGCACGAGATGTACCCTATTCTGGAGCCACTGATTTTGTTTCTAGATATTTGTGTAACTGCATTTCACAAAATGACCAAGTGATAATTTTGACAAGTTGGTACTTTCACAGCTTTGGGGCACATCCATTTTGTATCCTTGCCCTTGGCGCACAACCCCCCTACATGTAGCTACACCAGGCAACATGAAAAGAAACATATATACGGGAATAGCTGTTCTTACCAACAATGGCTGGTGTGTGTCATTCATGGTCTTGTTTGATCACATCTAATCCTGTTCTGCCCCACTGTAAAAATCATCCATCAATCTTCTACATAGTTTTGCAAATGTCTTCTCCATATCCAGTGTACTTGGAAACACAAACACTGCCATGCCTGGAGTAAGCTCCACCATCTGGAAGTAGTAAAACAGTTCAGTATAATTATAACACTTACTGGCAAAGTTCATGGAGATTGAATGAAAGTTGAAAAATTGGCTCAAATTTATTTAGCTGTCAACGTCACACAAGTAGCCTCCAGGTACTGTATTCACCATAATTAGTTCCCTTCTCCTAATAACCACCCTTAAAGAAACTTTTGAAAGACAGCTGTACAACTAAATTCATCAAATGTCTAAATAAAAGTATACCTCAGTTCTAAACAGTGGTGGCACTACTAGGGGCAGGGGCATTTGCACATAAAAATAATTTTATTAAAGAACAACCATGGATCACTTTGCATGTTTTTATTCTTGATTTGAAGGTTTGGGTGTGTAAATTGAAAAAACTGGGTGTGTAAATTTAAACATTTGTGTACAAAGTATAGGCCATGTGGGCAAAAACTGGACGTGTACAAATTTGGGTGTGTAACATTTGCTGGCTGCCTAAGCCCTACAATCAAAGAAATTAATGTTGGTACACTCGGGCATACTAAATGTAAATCGCCACCCCTCTCCCCCAGTTCAATGTTGATGAAAGCACTTTTCCATTGGGCTCTCCAGTCTCCCCAACATTGATTGAGGGGGAATGGGGATGGTAGAGGAAAGGAGAAGGTATGTACTTCTCATCAAACATAGTTATACTAATTTCACTTAACTCTCAGAGCGGCAATGAAGAGTTCCAACATATTGTCAAGGTGTACCAACTATTAAATTCCTTGATTGTAGCTTCCAAGACTATTTTTGGTACTATTTGTGATTTATCCCTCAGAATGGATAAAATAAAAATAAAATCAAATGCCTTGATCACACTTCATCCAGCAGGAATATCTCCAATATTCTACATTTCAATTTTTATTTACGATTTAGCAAAGGAATATACTATAGATAATGCATGATGTATATATCGAATTTTTTATATGATGTATTTTATTGACACGAAATTTTATACAGGTAAAATATGCCCTTCCTGACTGCCATTCTGCCCTTTTTTATGTCCTCTACCAACGGCTAAAATAGTACAAAATATTGCACCAAATGGCGTCATTTGCACCTCAAATTTTTAAAAATCGATAGCTTCACAGGGGGGACACCCCTCTGGCTCCCCCACCCCAGGTGCTAAAGCAGCCATTGAGTGGCACTTTGCTGTTTTCTTTTATTTCATGTGGCACTTCAACATATTTGAGGAAGCCTAATCTACATGATACTTGTTGTGAACATAGCGAGCAGGAAATTGGCAAAGTGTTTCCGTAACTGTTTTCCTTTATAAAGCCATTTTAGAGTGTTTTATTTAAAAGGCTCCCCTTACTTGATAACTCTAGCTTCAATTTCAATTTTTTTTTTGCACACGATAGTTACGCATTCGATGCTAGAGTGCATTGTTAAAATGTTTTTCGGTGGTATAGCGGTGCAATCTTTTGTTATATTTATTCTGTTTAAATGTTGAAATTTGGATGAAAGTTATTTTGATGAGTCAACTACAGTACGGTAGGCCTATCTTTTGAGCAAGATTTGCCTATTTTGAACAGTCTCAAATTTTGCTAAAGTTTAATTTTAGCAACATTTTTGATGCGATCGTCTGTCGTGATCAGCTGTGTAATTTATTATTTTACTTCTGAACTTCCATTGCTTTTACACGCGGTGACCGGTGTCATGCTTCAGCGAATCCGACTAGATTTTGAATGCAATGGTCTCTAGAATGTAGGTATGCTAGGTGAATTCAAATTTGCCATGAAACTGCATCATTTTATATATCAAATTAAAGCCCTTGAGTAAACAAAGCCAAAACTGAAAACCTTTTTTTCATAGCATTTTCCGTAGCAAAGTTACATCTTGTCAAAGATTGACTTTCATCAAACAATGTCAAAAAGATTCAGCTAGCAAAATTCCCCAAAACGGCATTTCGGGGTGTTTCTAGATCTTAGTCTCATTATGATAGCAGCTTTTTTAATGGAACTGCTATCAAAATCCTCTAAAATTCCATGTGCGAGTGACTTATCACCATAAAAAATCATATGGTCAAGTGAAGTATAGAAAACATATTATGTAGGTTTCTTTCTTCGGACACAAGTTTTAAATTTCTATGTAAAAATGCATTGACATTGTCGGCGAATTTGGCTGACTAGCAAATGTGTTTGCCTGGCATACCTATAGAATGTGAAGCTATCGGTGAACAAATTCTTGGCTATCTCTTCTCGAGCAAGGCACCCATGTGTGCCAAAAATCACTTGCTCCCCCTCGGCTCGGCTTGCCAAAATTGCTTGCCCCACCCCTTTCGCTCGATAAAATTTCTTGCCACCCCCCATTTTACCGCCAGGAATTTTTATAGGGCATTAGGGGTGCTTATTTTGTACAAGTGGACTTTTTTTCCAGGTGGGGGTGGCAATTTTACATCGCACCCACCCCACCCCGCAACCCCCCGGTTTCATAATTATTGCACAGCCCCTACGTCAGAAGTAGGTATAGTGCAATAGATAGAACAGTCCCCGGCATGCCCGGGAACAGCCCCGACCGAGAGAATGCTAAATATCTTTATCATGTTTACTTTAAGCTTACCCATGTTGTTACCCGGGCCGGCTAAGTTAAACACACGTCACACATATTTTTAGACTGAAGTACTTACTTATAGGTGATAGCTGCTAACGAAGCCTCTTTCTTTCTCCAGGCATGCCAGGATATCAGTAAAAGTAATATTAGTGGATGAATTATTCACTAGAAAGAATAAGATGACTGGAATTCTTCTTCGCATGTGTGTACATACCAATCCAGCTGATCAGCTGATTCGTTGATTAGTCTCCCACCAGTCGTAAACCAAACTGGTTACGGCATGTATAGCAAGTCAACGGTGCCATAAATCGTTTTAAATTGAAAGAGATGAAATTCCCCTCAAATTCGCATGTTGAAAAGGAAATTTTTAACTTTATCTGGCTGACCTGATAGCTTATGATTTTCTTAAACAAAATATGGCAAAAAAAATTTTTTGGAAACATTTTTTTGAGGGGTCTTGGACCTTGCCCATTCCACCTCCCTTAAGATTTTTCAAAACGTTTTAATAACATTTAAATATCGGGTTATATAAAGGTCATGAAAACATTTTTAAAACGTTATTGCAAATATTTGGGCAAACATTTTTCGTTTTTATACCCTTTATATAACCCGACATTTAAACGTTTTCTATAAACCATTTTGTGTTTGCTGGGCAGTAGATAATCAAACAATGTTTTTTAATGTTATGAAAACGTTTTATACCTTACTATACCCTTTATATAACCCGTAAGTTAAACGTTTTATGACAACCTTTTATAACCTTTTGCGAATGATGTCGAAAACGTTTTGTGTTCGCTGGGACAGTTAGTCGGCAGTTTACCCGAGCAGTATGTTTAGGATATATACTTCAAGCCGTTCCCTTATTTGAATTTTAAATACTGACTAATAGGTACTCAAAGACTGTGTCCGTACCTCAAGTATGTCTGGATCTGCTCCTGCGTCTATCAACAATCTGAACACTGTTTCATAACGTTCACGGCTGACTTCATCGAGTTGCAAATTCTGACTCTATTAATGACAAAAAAGTTGCATTTATAATATGTTAATTGTTGCTTTACAACAAGCATTGTTTGATTTAGTATTCTGATGATTGTACGACAATTTTTTGACAAATGAGAGCAGTTTAATTTATGCATTTATAAGATGTTTCACTCTAATTCCGTAATATACATTTTTAAATAGAATTCCTACTCATTGATTTTTGATCCTGTAACTATTTGTTTTGATGAGATGTTCATCGCTATTCATTTTGATTAGGTATATATTATCACTTGAACCGACAATGTTATCAAAATGAATAGTTTCCGTTTTATTTTAAGATAAACTCAAACTTGATAAATAAACTTGATAAATTGGGTCATTTTTGACACAAATCTATTCATTCTATAATAATCCGATTAACTACGCCACTTCGCCAGCGTATTGTAGTTAGTCTTGCATGGGAACACAGATACTATCTATTAATAGAATGAATAGATTTGCGTCAAAAATGACCCAATTTATCAAGTTTATTTATCAAGTTTGAGTTTATCTTAAAATAAAACGAAAACTATTAATTTTGATAACATTGTCGGTTCAGCGTGTTGTACTTGTAACATGTTCACACCCGGTGATGACTCATTTTGTACAGGAATCTGCTTTGTCCCTATCTGAATAGTTTCCCATGTCAAATTTGACCAATGTCTATTACAAAAATAATGAGTAGATCGTTTTAAGAGTGTCGTCTTGTGTTTTACCTGTAAAAAGCAAATAAATTAATACTAACGAAAGAAATTGTCCTAGAAAACTTAAATTACAATGCATATCCCACAATGTTGTCCCGAAAAGATCTTAACACTGGGATGGTAAATAATTTGAGAAAGACGGTGCAATCTATGGGGTATTTTAAAAATGTACCGTTAGAGGTATAATCAAGCGTTGTTAAATATAAAGTCTGTTTCACTTCAATAGAGGCCGACAGTGTGACGTCACAGTGGCCATGTTGTGGGTACTAGTAAAGTCTGTCCAAAATTTCAGAGCATGAACAACTGGTTAATTAGGTTTAGAGCAATACTAGCAGTCAGTCAATCTATAGAGGTCAATCATATCAAGTAAGTGAATGAGGAGCTCGTGGGTACGAATCATTCATACAAAGGTCTATTGCCATTTGGTCTAATACCATTGGTCTCATTCCCGTTTAGTCTATATTCAATTAGTCTATTATCAGAAAGGCTAATTGCTACTTAGTCTAATGTCCATTTAGTCTAATATTGTTTGGTCTAATAATCAATCACAGAGGCCAATTTTCCAGCTAAAAGCTCACACAGCTCTTATGGTGCTATGCACTCAACCGTGTAGTGTAATCAAAGACTGTGTAGCGACAATTAACTGCTTGCTTGTGTGCTCAGGTGTATCGAGGTGGAAACTGTGCATAGATGGTTTATATTAAGAGAGTCGTTTTTGAATACAAACCTTTCCATATGACACGTTGTTTGATGACTAGCTTTCAAACAGAGTGTGAGCAAAACAGAATAATTTCAAATTGTTTATTCAAAACATTGTTTGTCTATGATGATTTCAAAATAGAATTTAAGGTGAATTGATTTTCCCATATATATAGTACGTCCAACTAAAACTGAAACCGAAATCACGTGATTGAATGGATAAGGGTTTTACATAATTATTAAGGACGTATAGGTATACATTATTATAGTGTGCCAATTGGCCAAAAACCCTCTATGAGTGTATTCCTCAAATGACGTCATTGAACATTTCGCTTTACGGGAATGCAGTAAAGAATTCAACAATATAGAATTATATACTTAAAAAAACAACATTCTTTACCTTTGTCTCTCTAACAGCTAAATGAAGTGGTGTATCTTGAAAGATTGTCTGGGCATTGGCATTGGCTCCAGCATCAAGTAATATCTTGCAGACGTTATCGTGACCATTCTGTGCTGCTTCGTGCAATGCTGTTTTCTTGTATTTCTCTGTACCTGCTCTAGTATCGACTCTAGCACCTGCTGAAAGTAAAATCTGACAAATAGCATCGTGACCACAATAAGCAGCTATCATCAATGGAGTCAGTTTTTGTTTTTTGCGTGTTCTTGCATCGACTTCAGCCCCTGCACGAATTAACACCTTACAGACGTTCACATGATTATTTTTTGCAGCTTGATGTAAGACCATTCTCTCATCTATGTCTATGCCCGCCTTTTCATTAACAGCAGCTCCTGCTTCAAGTAAAATCCGACACACCGCATCATGGCATTTTGAGCAGCTATCCACAGAGCGGTTAAGTTTACATCTGGAAGTCGCGCCTTTGCATTGATCTTTGCTCCAGCTTCCAGTAATATCCTGCATACATCGTCGTGGCCATCCTGTGCAGCTACATATAATAGCGTTATTGAATCCATCTCTAAACCTGCTTGTGCATTAACATTAGCAGCTGCTTTAAGTAAAGTCTGGCACACGATACCATGACCTTCATGGGAAGCTATTATAAGTGGAGTTAATTCCTGGCCCGATCTTGTTTTGGCGTTGACATTAGCTCCAGCATCAAGTAGCAGCTTGCAGCAGTTGTCCTGACCATACTTTGCAGCTTGATGCAATGCTGTTCTCTTACCCATCTCCACACCTGCTCTCACGTTAACAAGAGCACCTGCTCCAAGTAAGATATGACCCACAACATCGTGACCTTCCTGTGCAGCTATCCAAAGTGGAGTTACTTCGTGTCCCCGTCGTGTCCTTGCGTTAACCCCAGCCCCGGCATCAATTAACATCTTACAGACAGTAGCATGACCATTTTGAGCACCTTTCCACAATGGTGTTACTTGGAGACCATGTATAGATTTTCCATTGACATCGGCTCCAGCATTAAGCAACAATTCGCAGAGGTCATCATAACCATTCTCTGCTACCTGATGTAATGCGGTAGTCCCATTCATCTCTATACCTGACATTGCGTTAACGTCAGCTCCTGCTTGAAGTAAAATCTGACACAAGGCAGTGTTACCTGTCTTTGCAGCCAGATAGAGTGGGGTAACCTCGTGTCCCTGGCGCGACCTTACATTGACCTCAGCTCCAGCATCAAGTAAAATCACACAGACACTTTCATGACCTTCCTGAACCGCTTCATGTAATGGACTTGTCTGGTTTACTTCAAACCTGCTCCTACGTTAACGACGGCACCTGCTTGAAGTAGCACCTTACACACAGTACCATGACCGTTCTGAGCAGCAAGCCATAGTGGCGTCACTTCATGTCCCTCTTTGGTTCTGTCATTGACCTCAGCTCCAGCGTCCAGTAGCACCTTGCAGACATTGTTATAACCATTCATAGCAGCTTCATGTAATGGCGTTGTCTCGTTTACTTCCAAACCTGTTCTAACGTTAATGATGGCACCTGCTTGGAGTAGCACCTTACACACAGAACCATGACCGTTCTTAGCAGCAAGCCACAGTGGCGTAACTTCATGCCCCTCTTTGGTTCTTGCATTGACCTCAGATCCAGCGTCAAATAGCACTTTACAGACGTTGTCATGACCACTCATCGCAGCTTGGTGTAATGGCGTTCTTTCATCAAACTTAGAACCCGCTTTTCTGTTACCATTAGCACCTGCCTCAAGTAATAATTGACAAACAGCAGAATGGTCATTCGACGAGGCTTCATGTAGAGGAGTAAACCCAAACTAGATCAAGCAAGAACAATCAAAAGTGGATGAGATTTAAGTTATAACATTTTTTTTATATTAATGTACATGGGTTACATTTTGTTACTTTTCAATGATTGAATTTGTTCTTTGTGTTTTCTGCTTTGTGATTAGTTCACTGTAATGTATTTATTAAATTTATGAAGGTATCTGAACGCTAACTAGATTTGACACTAAAAGTTGTAATCATAATTGTAATACACATTATGATATCAACAACAAGTATGAAATGATTGATTGGTGTTGAAGGTTTCATTCATCCGCATGAGCTGGGTACAAATTGTATTAATTCTGGTTGTGCCTCAATGTAATGTCTCAAATGCTCCACTGATCCTCACAAGATTTTGTTTAAACGCATGATTGTGCACAAATATTCTCAGTAACAACGTAGCTGAGGCCTAGATTGAGGATTCGAATTCGCTGTAGAAGTGACGTAATAATCGGATTAAGTACCAAAGCAATAGATGAATACAATTTTTGAATATATCGCCCTGCACTACAAGCAGGTTGTACTCATCACATGTTTCTGTCTGCAACCATAGATTGAATACAATACCACTTTTTTCAAAGATACTAATCTTACAGGTGCGAGTGATCAGCATGATATTAATATTCTATAGAATTACGATCCAGGTCTCTATCCCTATTCTATGACATCTATGGTTCAAGGCATAGGTACCGAGTGAACGTTGTAGTGAAGGGCGATATATTCAAAATTTTATTCATCTATAATTGCTATGGTAGTTAATCCGATTAATTACGTCACTTCTACGGCGAATACGTATCGTTTTATTTACCCTGTGGGAGCAATTGACATCCATTCCCTTCTGTAATAAGGACTTGCAAGTGTTGTAATCACCGACTGAAGCCGCAAAGCATAGATCGCTTATCTGTCATATGAAAAATGAAACATATTAAAAATTTAATATTATTACCCTTTGTATTTAAGGGAGTCATTAGGCTACAAGTCATTTATAGATGTAATACCAGGATTTCACAGCATAATTCAGCAATGCAGTAATAAAAAGTGATATAACTTCTTTTAATTTTTAATTATTCATGCAAGACATATCAGAATGGAAATTAGTCAAGGAGTATAAATATAAACACAGATTTGTGGTAAATGGAAAATTTTTTACAGAATATCAAGCAACAAATAAAAAACATCGAATTGCCTTTAATTATTACGAACATACCACAAAAAAGGGAAATATCACAAAATTAGGCTTTTTTTTTTGTTCATTCCAGGAAGGTTTTTGAATTTTCTGAATTTTGGTTTTTTTGCTTTGGACATAGAGTTATATTTAGCCAAATATGGTAAAAAGTCATACTTTCGACCTCAATAGTTAAAAAAAAATACGGCCAATAAAAAAAAAATCCCATCTTGCTGGAGAAAATAATCTGTTTCTTCCATACTTTTTCCGTAACAGTTTAGATTTTATCATCAATGGGATACCTCATTGACTCTGCTTGCTTATATTTTGTAAGTCAAACTTTGTCAAAAGTAGATTAAGCCACTCTCATATCGAAAGCTTTCATATCGAAATGGAATGAAACTGCATTGGTAGGAAGTTAGGGTCAAGTTCATTCAACCAAGGTGTAAGCCTATAGCTTGTGATGGATCAAATAGCCAGGCAATTGATATTTTAGACTGCCAAAATAGAGATATGACGGTGTGATATTTCAGGTGGACGTAAGATATGTACAATTATTGAATAAAGATAGTGTTAAGAATACCTGTTGTTGAGTCCGTAACATTTTCAATATCTCAGATTTGTCAACACATTTGGATATATCAACGTTCAGTCTTGAGGCAATGCCCTTTAGTTGTTTTATAGACGTACTATCAGTATTAGTGTTTCTCTACTTAATTCAGTGACTCCTCCATGCTTCTGTTGATATTCATGTTCTGCAAAAATGTTATGGAGAAGTTAAGAATAAATTGACACTTCTACCAACCAAGAAAATATATTGCACCGCTGGTTACTTTAACTTATCTGGTATCTCATAGATTTGAATCTTTCCTTTCTACTCCTACTCAATCTAGTGTTTAAGGTATGATAGTACATGTAGTTATATCGATGCACTTATTAAAAGTTTCGATTGACAGCCCTATCCCCGCTTTACACCTTCAAAATACAGCTTTTGGTATCAGATGGATTTCCATAACCCCAGTAAAATGTTAGACAAATAATGTGGACCAATTCTTGCAACGTTTCGTTACTTTTGTTGATTTATAATCTATTCTTACCCCGTAAGGCTGTTGTAGCTTTAATAGCTCCTTGAACATCAGCTTTAACCTGTTTTCTTTCGCCCGTTTGCGCTGTTATGTTTGGTTCTTTCAAGGATATGTTATCGGTTGTGTCAGTCGATGAAGACGCATCTTTAATATTGTCAGATACTGCAGCAGGTTTAGAGGAAGATTCAATGACAATATTCTTGGTCTCCTCAAATGTTGTGGAAGATATAGCAGAATTTTGCTCAGATATGGCATTACTCTCCTAGAGAAAAATTAAATCGAGGAAGTATTGTTACTGATTAACTAGCTTACACTTAGAATTTTGTTATTTTTCACTCAAAGTGATAAATGTAATGAAATTTAAAAAGATCTGACCTCCGTTGCAAGTGTATCTATTCCTGGGTGCTCATGCTCTCGTATATCATCTCCCGGCTTATGGTCCTGGTTCCGTGTTTGTAAAGGATGGTTTTCTGTTTCAGAAGCCATCTCACTGTGTCTAATTGTAAATGACGTAAATGTCCCTGGTGTATCAAGACTCTCCAATAACTCATCCGTATCCGCCAAAGGGGCACGTTCATCTAGATAATAGATCATTACCAAAAAGTATTTCACTGGAAATTATATGTATTTGCAAGAGAAGTTTGCGTTTTCACACTTGATTAAAATGAGTGATATTAGAAATCAGCAAATTTGTATGTTTAAGTGAAATGTTTCTTTAGAACACACACCTAGTGACGAGTGCAATAACTTTGAAGAATGTACTTCAACGAAAGCCATTGTATATATGTTAACAATGCCACAATTTTAATAAAACTAAATTTTATTAACTGTTCCACTAATGGTTTTGGTTTTAATCGCAATTTAGTGATTGAGCTGTATACTGGAAATAGGTATTATCCAGTTTCTTTGTATTTACATCTACATATTTCGTCATCTGGATCCTCTCTCTCTGAGTGTCCTGATCCATTTGAAACACCGCTCTTCTTTCTGGAACCACCGTTCTGATTAACCGCAAACATCTTGGATTTTCGCACTCTTCAAACTCGTAGACTACATCCATATATGCATTTAGGAACTCATCATGGCATAATGCTAATCCAGGGAACGCAATGGATTTTAGATCTTGTCGATCTGCAGACCTCAGTGTCGTATGCAAAGCAGTTCTAAACTTTGCGGGGCCTTTATCCAGCCGAACCTCTACGTGGAATAGTCTTTTGTTTTGTCCTATGTTCCCTGCAGACGTACAGACGATACCTCTATTCACATACAGTCCACCTTTTGCTTTTTCTTGGACATATTCTTGTCGGACAATATTCCCAGCCGCGTTCAATAATCCATCAAAGTCATCTGCGCAAGGGTAGATAAATCGCACCAACGACACAGCGTCATCCTCAGTAATATCACCTTCTTTTATCTGTATGCGAACCCTACGTCCGAATGATTCTATAATGTTATTAGCTGCTGCCATTATTAAATTGTTTGTCTTGAAAAAAAAGATAAGTACAATACGTAAGTAAGTAAAAATGTAACAGAAGTAAGTAAACTGGGCTCAAAAAGAAATTTTTCACAAGGTCATATCTTAAAATCCTCTCCATAAAAATGAACAAAAATTGCACACAGGATTACTTCAATACTCTGTGAATGTGGTCCCGGAAGCTGTTCCGTGTCAGTGCATTTTACTGTTGTGTCAGTTGGACAACTGCTTGCTACTGACATGTGTTTAGAGTAGAGTATTGAAGTAATCCTGTGTAATAATTTTATGTACATGTACAAAACTATGATATGTAGCCCCATATGATGAACCCTAAATAGCAAAATCGGTATCAATTAAAATATTTGAAATAATATTTGTTCGTCAGTGGACATCTTCTCAAACAATCCTAAATAAATAGGGTACTAGAATCTTGACGTCACCTTCAGCCCACCCAAATGCCATGGCATTTGATGATAACAAAGGATATAGCTATTGCATTCAAAATTTTAATTTTAATGTTATAAATGTGTTTTGGGTGGTATTTGTACGTGTGACTGTCAATAAATATTGAACTATACTAAACTATTCAACTTTTAAGTTTACGGACTTTACAAAGTTCTCGATCTTAAGGGGTTACGCTAATAAGTTAGCGTTCTCCGAAAAGTTTTTGATAAATTCATTAATTTTTCAAAATTAAAATTCCCAGTTTAACAAATCACGGTTGGTCTGACACCAATGTAAACATTTGTTTCGGTGTCCCAAGTTCATAGTCATTTACGCTGTTTTTTACAGATCGCCTGAAATTGCATATTTAGGTTTCAGCGATTGCTGAAAAAAAGAGTGATATGTTTCTGAAAAGCGTTTCCGTTTGGAATATAGATGCCTATTGTGGAGCATACTGTCCGTGATTTTAATTTAGACGCTCTTTCATCGACAATTTGCAACGTCTTTTGCACACCATACGGACTGCCTGGGTTAATCCCGATATTTTTAACAGTATTGGGTTTTTAACCAAACAACTAGCCACATTCTTTCTCTAGAAAAAGTATATACCTTGCTGTCATGGTGTCATGTTGGTATATACGTGCCGTGTGGTACGTTTTGTGTCACAGTTGTGTGCTGAGACTGTTTTCTATATAACTGTCTATTTCTTGTTGTTTTTCTATAGAGCCAATCCATGTCAACTCCATTGATGTGCACCGCAGCACCTCTTCAATTTTTTTTTCTTTTTTCTGTGTGGTGGTAGATATTGATGAGAAAGTAAAATCCTGAAAATTTGAGCTTCATGCTCTATTTTGTTTTCCCGTGGCATCAATTTGAAATTTAGGGGGTCACCGTAAAAAATGTGTCGCAATGCGAAAGACGATGTTTGGAGTTCCATAAATGTAAGGGAACCCCCTACAACTGTAAAAAGTATGTATCCTGGGGTACTTTTTTGTGTAAAATTCAAATCTGGTATCAGAAAACTTGTAACTCCTTTACTTTAAAAGACATAGGGCCCTCAAAATGCAAGTTCGTCCATCCAGGACCAACTTCGGGGGGCAGAACTCCAAAAGCAAAAATAGTTTTACTGTTCATTTGTTTTACAGTCAGAGCCCTTTGGTAGGACATTACTCTTATCCAATATTGAGCCTATTAGAATACTTTTAGCTGAAATATTACCCATGCAAAACTCCAATAAGAAGCAGATTGCGGCGATTTTGCGTGTTATTATAAAAAACAATATCACCTTTAAGAACAAAGCTATGGTGAAATATTTTCAGAAAATATTCTTAGGTTCATTATCTTTCCAATTCGCATAAAAAAGCGAACATTGATAGTCACCATATCCCGGCACCAAATTAAGGTTTTGACACACTTTGACTTTCACCTGGCCCACTGTGCAGCGCCAAAGACTACATCTTTTCCAAACGCAGCTACGAATTCTGTATATATTAAAAGGTAAATTATAATATTGTTACAATGAATTCAAAGTAATCTTAGAGAGACCCACATAGAGGAATATTACATTCATCGTGAGCCAATCTGCATTTTGTTGCCTGCAAAAGCCGACGATTAGACTGAAATTCTAAAATGAGCATTTCCAGATATCAGCGTTACTTTCATAGTAAGCTTAAAACGCATTGAAAAGATAAATTGCAGTCACAAAATATATAATAAGTCACCAAAACGAATGGTAACGTAGGTATGTGGAAAAGAACTGTATTAACAATAACAAAGTATGCGCCTAAAGAATGGTCTTTGGCATGTCGCTTTTTTGAAATATCACCAAAAGTATCAAATTTTGGAAAAACGTCCCAAAATTTAAAACAAACATGAAGTTTTCAAAATAAATACATATTCGAACACGGCGGCCCGGTCACTACCTGCCGCTGTGAACTGGGACACCTTGTTGCTTCCTCTCTCCAGTTATCTGTACTTCAAGTTCGCCCATACCCAGCCCTTAAGCTTTTGCTCGGGTCTTATTGCCGAATAACGAGCTCGGGGGAAGGGAACTATGGATTATTCAATGTATCACTCTAGCCTTTGCACGGAGTGGAGAAGGCTGGAGAAGCTCAGCTAATGCATATATAAAATCACTGACCACTTACCTTGTCTGTGTAGCAAATAAGTAATTTTGCCTAAATATTTTGATTGAGAACAGCAGTAAGACTTTTAGAGTTCATGAGATGAAACGGTTGTGCTGCAATGGTATTAATTATTGGGAGTATAACAGTCAATAGAAAAATAGTGAAAGGAACATTTATCACGGAAAATGATTCTTTTGTTATGCAAGGTCGTCTGATGTTATTTGTTTGTGAAATATTCCATGTAGAAGTTCGGCCAGATGAAAGCCTCGCAATGTTTAAAACTGCTTTGCGTACGACACTGAGGTCTGCAGATCGACAATATCTCAAATCCATTGCGTTCCCCGGATTGGCATTATGCCATGATGCGTTCCTAAATGCATATATGGATGTAGTCTACGAGTTTGAAGACTGTGAGAATCCAATATGTTTGCGGTTAATCAGAACGGTGGTTCCAGCAAATAGAACGGTGGTTCAAATGGATAAAGATACTCAGATAGAGAGGATCCAGATGACGAAATATGTAGACATAAGTAAAAAGAAACGGAGAATACCTATTTCCAGAATAAAGATCAACCAGGTAGGTGACTTTTGCAAGACACGATTAAAACTAACATTATAAGTGGAGCAGATAATAACAGTATTGTATTATTAACGCTTATGCATTGTTAGTGTACTACGAATATTAAATGACGTTTGTGCAAGTACATTAACGATACAAATTCACTGATTTCTAATATAATTAATTTTATTCAATTTAAAGATGAGACGCACACAGTGTTCTTACAAATGCATATAATTTTTAAGTGAGAGCTCATACTGTAATGCATATACTCATTGGTTATACTCTATTATACAGATGCCCCTTCGGACGATACGGATGAGTCATCGGAGGACAGATTCTTCGATGTAAGATTCTTTGTAATTTTATTACTAACTTTTTTCCAAGTTAAAGTTCATATCGTAATCCTTTTGGTAATGATATACCGTATTGTATAAATGAAAATGCTCCTTTGGAATATATGACTGAATTATCTGAGCTACGTGATGCACTGGAGACATTGACTTTTGTCCATGTAAATACGATGCGGCGGCGTCTGAAATAGAATTACAGACTCTGACACGGAAGCAGGACTATAGCCTATGAGCAGATGGGCTTGCAAATGAGGTAATATTCGTTGTATTTGTATTAGATTGACCACAGTTTTGAACGAAAAAGTAACGCTATTCGGTAACAAAACGTACTCCATCTACAATGGTTTTTTTTCTTTAGGAGAGTAATTCCACATCCTCTACATCTAACGAGACAGGAAGCATTCCTACTGAATCTCCCTTGTCAACTGACGCAACCAATAACATTATGGAGCATTTGCAGTTGGACACCTTGTTCGCATACAGATAAATTAAGGTGATATTACTAATGAAAACACCGAGTCGTTGGTGAGATTTATCTACCCTGGCGCAGATGATGTTGATGGATTATTGGACGCGGCTGGAGACCTTGTCCGACAAGAATATACCCAAGAAAAAACAAAAGGAGGACTGTATGTGAATCGAGGTGTCGTCTGTACTTCTGCAGGGAATTTAACACAAATCAAAAGAATATTCCATTCCATTGCGTTCCCCGGATTGGCATTATGCCGTGATGCGTTCCTAAATGCATATATGGATGTAGTCTACGAGTTTGAAGACTGTGAGAATCCAAGATGTTTACGGTTAATCAGAACGGTGGTTCAAGCAAATAGAGCGGTGGTTCAAATGGATAAAGATACTCAGATAGAGAGGATCCAGATGACGAAATATGTAGACATAAGTAAAAAGAAACTGGAGAATACCTATTTCCAGAATAAAGATCATCCAGGTAGGGCTACTTTTGCAAGACACGATTAAAACTAACATTATAAGTGGAGCAGATAATTACAGTATTGTTTTATCAACACTTATGCATTGTCGATGTGACGATAAAGAAGATGATAAATTGCGATCACGTGATGAACAGGTATTCTTAACACTCTCTATTGACTAGTTTATCGTTATCCAGTGGCGTAGATTTCTTGTTGACATTGAGGGAATGGGGGGTTCTTGCAATAATGCGAATCCAGCACCTTTTGGCGACTAAATTAGTTAATGGTACAAATGCGCGCGAATTGAGCGAAAAATTTAACAATTTTGAAGCAAAAGTGGTGAAATATGGTTCAGAAGGTGAATAAATTCGCGCGGAGCGCACAAATTTTGCAGTTTGGGGGCTAAAATGGCCAAATATGAGGTTAATTGGGTCAGAAACCCACACACAGTCGTCAACATTGGGTGTATGGACCACCCCTGGCAAAATATTGGGGGATAAATATTCCCCCACCATTCCCCCGGGATCTACGCTTATGTCGTTATCTTACGTCCACCTGAAATATAACACTACCAAGTCTCTCTCGTAGTTGTTTAAAATAGTATTATGTTATCAATCATCTCGTCCTTCGACCCCGTTTAGTACTTCTAATGTTGTTAAACGAGGGTGCCCAATTCATTATTATTATGTTATCAATCATCTCGTCCTTCGACCCCGTTTAGTACTTCTAATGTTGTTAAACGAGGGTGACCAATTCATTATTAGTATGTTATCAATCATCTCGTCCTTCGACCCCGTTTAGTACTTCTAATGTTGTTAAACGAGGGTGCCCAATTCATTATTAGTATGTTATCAATCATCTCGTCCTTCGACACCGTTTAGTACTTCTAATGTTGTTAAACGAGGGTTCATTACTTGCTATTTCCACCTTGTTTGAATGAACGTGACACACACTCCTATAAACTTTGAAGATTTAGCCAGGTCCTGGAGCCTAGTATTTAATTCTCCTTTGACATAAGAGCTAATAATTTGTCGTAGAAGTGATGTAATATTCGGATTAACTACCATTGCAATACGTCAAAAAAATTTCGAATACATCGCCCTGCACTAAAAATAAGAAGATTGCATACATCCCCTGCCAATGCCTGTATGTCTGTAATCATAGATTGAACATAATAGCGCTCTTTTCAAAGATCTGAAAGGTGCAAGTGATCAGCATGGTATAATGGTTCATTGCAGATCTAGGTACCGCGTGAACATTGTAGTGCAGTGCGATATGTTCAAACATTGTTTTAACCTATTGCTTTGGTAGTTAACCCTGTTACATCATCACTTGTACGGCGAAGGTTTAATACTTGTGAGTTGGTTAATCCACCTTTGAAACATTTATACTTACAAGACATAAACAAGCCGATTGAGACAAGAAAAGATATTCATATCACCATTTATAGCACACATATTGTGTTTTTTAAATATTTTAGAACACCATTACATTACCTCCACCTTGAACAGAGTTTGCATTTTCACTTACCAATTTGAAATCCCATTTTCTATTGAGGTGACCACTGAAACAAGTTGCTATTAGCAGCTATTAAAGTAATAATTTGCTTTCGGGACTTAAGCTTGGATAACAAATGACACAAATCACACAAATGATTGTTTAAATGTCTGCCATGTTGTTAACAAAGATTTACCGTATCATTGATGCATAACTATACCGTGCACTTGATGTTTTACTTAAGGGCGCACAACACTGGATATTACATTTCTCCCTTTTTTATGAGAATTTGGCTTCCAAACAAAATGTTAACTTTAACATCACATGCCTGTTTAAATTTGGTTCCAAATACATTTATCTCACAATCCAAATTCTGGTTCTGTATGTATAGTCAATAACAGTAATATCTAGATACTGTTTTAAAGTTCTTGATGCTTTAAGACAATGTTTTGTCTTGTAAAATGTTCAATAGCTTGGCTTGATTATCTAAAAGTTCTTCAAACTGATAAATGTTTGAATTTCAAAATGTTCATAACTTTTAAGTATAAAAGTTTAACATGTAACTTCAAATGTTCTCAACTTTTAACTGATAAATCAGCAAGTAGTTTAAAGTTCTGCTTTCTTTATAGTCTCTATTTGTCTTGGGTTTTTTTCAAGACATTTCTTATTTCAGTCTTTCTTAAACATGTGTATTTTCACATGTATCATTGTGTATTTTCACAATGTTTACATTGTTAAATAAACTGAAAGTAAGTTTCAACTTAAACTTGATTGTCTCTTGTCTGATTATTTCACTTTTCTGGTAATTTTGATGGCTTTTCAAAATATTATGAAAATAATTATTTCCTGAAAACTAAATTTCTTTTGCCTTTTAAAGAAATTTCCAAAATATTTGCATATTTTAGCAACAAAATAAATTCCAAAATATTTGCAAATTTTTTTATTTTTTTTTTTGCAAATAGCTTAGGCATTTTTTCCTGCCTATTTTTTCCTTTTTTTTCTCTCTCCTGATTTTTTTTTTTTTCAGGATTTTATGATGAAGTAAGTGTCCTTTCACAGTTCATAGTTCTTTCAGTGTCCTTTCACAATTCTTCATCCAAGAATCTTCAATCTTGCACTGATGATTCTCAGGTTTCGTAGTCACTCAGGTATGCTGGTTTCCGTCGACTCCTTTGTAGCCTTGGTGTCTTTGTCGTAGCCACTGGTTCAGGATCTGAAGTTAGTTGTGATGGTTCTTCTGTTGTTTCTTGTGGTTCTTGATTTTGCTGAACCATGTCTTGAACAGGTGCTTGAATATTTGCCAACATGTGTTCTCTCCAATATGGCGTTAACTCAGCTTGAACTTCATCTTCCCTGTTTTGCACTACAGCATTTGCCAACTTAAATCTAGCTGCATCACGGTAGATCTCTCTTCCATCCGTGACTCTTCTGGCTGCAATAGATGATCCATCAATTCTATATATAACATAGAATGCTGGTTCATAAGCTGTTGTCCATTTAGTCTTCTTTGTTTGCTTCAGCAATACATAATCTCCAACAACAAATGTATGCTGTTTAGTGTTCTTGTTTTCTGCCTGGTGTTTCACTTTATCTTTGTAATCTTGATCTCGCTTGTTGATATCTTGCTGAATGTCTTCTTGATCAGGATTTGTGATTATCTGATCTAGCTTTGTTCTGACTTTTCTGTTCATGAGCGCTTTGTATGGTGCTATTCCAGTTGCTGGGTGTGGTGTTGAGCGATACCCAATTAACATGTCTTGCATAGCTAGAATGCTATTTCTTCCTTGTAACTTGGCAATTTGTTCAGTCTTATTCACCATCTTCATGAAACTCTCTGCTTCACCATTCGCTCTAGCATGCTCCGGTGTCACTTTGTGATGTGTGAACCCCTCTTCTTTTGCAAAATCTGCAAATGCTTGTGAGTTGAACGGTGGGCCGTTATCACTTTCGACTCTTCTCGGAGTTCCGTGCGTTGCGAACATCTTCTTTAGCGCTTTCTTTGTAGGTTCCGCACTTGTCGAATAGGTAACTTCCACTTCAGGATATCTGGTTCTCTTGTCAATGCATACAAAATTGTAATGTCCATCTGGATATGGTCCTCCGAAATCTATCGCAACAACATCCCATGGTTTCTCTGGTATCGGTGTCATTTTGACAGGTTCGGTCTTGTGTTCTTTAGTTGTAACTCTACACTCGTAGCATTGGCCTATAATCTCTTCAACCATAGTGTTCATAGTTGGAAACCAGTATTTATCTCTCAGTAGTTTCTTGGTTTTCGTCATGCCAAGGTGTCCTAGACTATGTGCCGCCTTGATCACCTTTCTTTGAAGTACTCTTGAATAACAATCTGACTCATTCTGAAGATTATATCTTCCTCGATGTACAACTCATATCTGACGTTGTGGAATGGCTGTATGTCTTGATCTTTCTTGTAACAATCCCAGTCATTCTTCAGGATTCGCTGCTTCACCTTCTGCAGTTGTTCATCTTGTGCTGTCTCTTCTTTGATTCTATCTATCACTACTGCATGATCTTCTTCAATGTGCTTAACCATGTGCTCTGTTTCCTCGCTTTCTGTTTCTGGCAAAGGATGTCTTGATAGGAAGTCTAACGGATCTTGCTCATCTCTACCTGGCTCATAGATTAGTTCATAGTCAATGTCTTGTAGATCCATAACCCACTTCTCAATTCTTGGTGGTAGCTTAGCAGTTGCCTTATTGAACATTGGAATTAATGGCTTGTGTGCTGTTATGATCTTGAACTTCGGTGCTCCTAACAGGTACATTCTGAATCTGTTCTTCGCCCACTTGATGGCGAGAGCATCTTTCTCTGTCTGACTATATCTCTTCTCAGCATCTTCCATTGTTCTACTGATGAAGTGTACAGGCTGAACCCCTTTATCAGTTTCTTGAAATAAGCCAGCTGATAAACCTTCATGGAAACTAGCCTCTGCTCTAACTATGATAGGCTTCCTTGGATCAAAGAAAGCTATAGTCTCTGCACTTGTGATTGCTTCCTTGATTTCATTGAAACATCTGTCTTCTTCTGGACCCCATTTGAACTTTGCATCCTTATGTGTGATAGCTCTCAGTGGTGCTGTAAGACTTGAATATCTTGGTACGAACTTTGTAAGATACCCGACCATCCCGAGGAAGCTCATCACTGCTTGCTTCGACTCTGGAGGTTTGCTTTCTCTCACAGCTCTCACTTTCTCTTCTGTTGGTTCTAGGCCTTCTTTTGTGAACTTGTATCCATAAAACTCCAACTGGTCCACGCCAAATTTACACTTCTCTGGGCTAAATGTAATCCCATATTCTGCTGCTCTTTGCAGAACATTCTTCAGTGCTTCATTATGTTCCTCTTCAGTTGCTCCACCAATCAGAATGTCATCTCGTTGGTTCAGACAATTTGGGATGTCCCCAAATATTCTGTAGATAGTCTCGTCAAACATGTCCTGTGACGACTTGGCTCCGAAAATCTTTTCGGTCTGTAATTGCCCCATGGTGTACTAAATGTAGCTACCTTTCTGGACTCTGGATCTAGCATAAGCTGGTGATACCCTGCTTTCATGTCCATCTTGGAGAAAATCTTACAGTTGTGGAATTTGTACGCAAAATCTTCTACTACCGTTGCTTGCGAAATTCTGTTACGGTCCATATACTTGTTCGGTACTCGTAAATCAACACTTGCTCTGATCATGTGTGGCTCTAGATCTTCTTTCGGTGTTGTCTTGAATCTTGGTTTGGGTTGGACTACCAATGGACTACACCACGTTACCGACTCGCCTTCCGGTACTCTCTCAAAATCTCTTGCTTTTCGCTGTCATCTAACCATTTCTTCAACGGTGCTTGCAAATAATATGGTACTTGTCTCGGCTTCTGAGCTACTGGTGCCACTCCAGCTTGCATATTCAGCTTTGCATATATCTCCTTGTCTCCTTTAATGTCTCTAATTTTCCCTATTCCATTGAAGACTTGTGGATACCCATCAACGATTTTTTGGATTGATGATCCGCTTGTCTTTGCTGTATACTTCACACTTGAAATTTCATCTGGAATTCTGAGGTTATTTATCTTCCCAAGTGATCCATCTGGTCTTATCTCCAGCATGCCTAGATCACGTAGTGTGTACTTGCCAAGGAGTGGTGGTGAATTTATTCTTCCATAAACCACGACGAACTTGGTCTTGACTCCCCGTGTGCTGTTTCTCACCACAGCTTTGAACTCTCCTTTCACTGACAACTCGCTTTGCAGCGCACTCAGTTTGACTGTACTCTCAGTAAGTAATTGTTCATTCTCTGATCTGTGAGTGAATGCCTTGTATTGATGTTCATCCATGATGTTGACATCGGCACCGCTATCTGGGTCTATTTGAACTTCCACGTCATTGATCATTACAGTTACTGTATCACTACTATTGTCATTGTCATGTATCTTCTTCACTGGCCTGACTAAGTGTTTTGCTGACTCTCTGAAAAACTCATCATCGGAACTGGTTGATTCCGTATCTTGATACGCCTTCCTGACTTTGTGTTTCTTCTTTACACCTTGTGTTTCTTCTTTCTTCTTGCTTGTATCCTTGTGATAACTTGCTTCACAACATATGGCGAAGTGGTTATACTTGTTACACTTTCGGCATCTCTTCCCGTATGCAGGACAATTTTCACCTGGAGCGTGGCTGTCGGTTCTACCGCAGTACTTGCATGCTTGCCCTGTCCCTTGCTTGGGGTAAGACTTCTTGTACTTTGATGTGTATGGCCTCTGGTATTTCTTGTACTTGGATACTTTGGCTGACTTGACATCGCCTGACTGCGCACCCATCTCTTTCAGTTGCAGTTGAGTATCTTCCAGTTGACCTGCTTCCTTGAGAAGTTGACTCAAGTTCCACTTCTTGTTAATTGCTTTCTGTACTAGGCTTTGCTTTTCTATCGTTTGGATTAAATGTTCCAAAATACGTTCCTCGTAGCTATCGCCAAACTCGCATTCTGTTGCTTTTTCTCTCAGCCTGGCTGCATATGCCACAACTGTTTCCTTAGAGTTAGGTTTCATCTTCAAGAACAGATACCTGGCATGGTGTTTATTTTTCTTAGGAGTGTAATAGTCATTCAACTTTTCTCTCACTTTCTCGTACTCATTACCCTGTGCTGGATCTGGTAGACTCTTTGCTAGTCTAGCTATGTCTTTGCCTCCATAAATTATGAGAGCATCTTTCTTATCTACTGCCTCAGTTATCTGTTAATATCTGAACTCCCTCTCTATCTCTTCTAACCAATCTTGCCATGCTATACCAACGCTAATGTGATCATCCACCGAGTGTGTAAATGGATCTATTTTCAAGTTCCTATTGACTACTGTAACGGTTGCTTCTTGATCACCCATTTTTCTTGTCTTCTTCTTCTCTTATTTTCTCTAATTTCTTAGCGTCGACTCACCCTAACAATGCTTCTGGCGATGGAGGAAATATTGCTTTACCTTCCGCTGTAGGAATTGTTCATCCTCGTCGCCAATTTCGGGACTTAAGCTTGATAACAAATGACACAAATCACACAAATGATTGTTTAAATGTCTGCCATGTTGTTAACAAAGATTTACCGTATCATTGATGCATAACTATACCGTGCACTTGATGTTTTACTTAAGGGCGCACAACACTGGATATTACATTTGCGATTTGCAAAATGTTAGTTTTCACTGATCTCATTGTCTCTTTTTAATTTCGAGCCAAAAAAATTAAATGAGGGAAAACGAAGAAAATTGCTATTTCGTTCCATTCAGAGCCTATCGTCAATGCGTGTATTATTAGTACGCCAATTGTTATTGAGCGGAGTTTCACGCAACTGGAACGCAAAAACTGCGCCTTTATGCAAGTCACTAGCACTTTCAGTAACAAAAATCGGAGAAAATGCTATATACCGTAAGACAAGAAGTTACATGCAGTACTAATAATGTTGTCTCTTATTGAATGCGCCAAATGCAACATTCAGTATGTGGGTGAATCTGGTAATATATAATATAAGAGAAAGAATGCATAACCACAGATGTACCATCAAGCACCACGCCAAACACGTTGACAAGCCAGTCCTTCCAGATCACAACATCGATGATGTCAAAGTCACGGTCATTGAATCCCTTGGTCGCCAATCCAAATTTAGACGCCAGCAGCGCGAGAAATTCTGGATCAACAAGCTTCATTCCCTTCAACCCGAAGGCCTTAATCTTATTGAATAGGTATTTTCGCCCCCCCCCCACTTTGTCACGCGCGCGTTTTTACGGTGCGCCTTCACACTGCGACATTGTTAAGTCGCGATTTTTTCATGCTTGTTTTTTTACGCGTTACGCATTAATTTTCTTGCTTGTTTTTAGATTGTTTTCTTGTGTCATTTTATAATAAAGCCTGAAGAAGGTACCGAAAATTTGCTGCTAATGTACAACTGTTTCCCGTCTTCCCGTCTTCACGGGAGTGCATCTTTAGAGATCCAGTTAAAGTATGTGTATTTCGTCAACTTTCTGTCTACAAATTGGAACGTATAAAAAAGACGTGGGTCCTGAGAATCTTTTCTACCATGTAGGCATTTTTGTAACCCGCGAGTTTTATTCCATTTCCATGGCAACGGTTACACTATTTAAGGATTTTTTGTAGTTTTTACCCAATGATCACATTTTAACTAGCCATTTCTGTTACTAAATGGGGTAGAAACTTCAAATTTGTAGAACACACGACACGTAGATATTTAATATATGTGGACAAATCATAACTTGATTCATTTAATTTTTGGGTGAAAATTACATTTTTGGGTGATTTTTGTGCAATAAATTTTTTTTTTAAATGACTTGTGCGTCATGGAAACCGAATCAATTTATAAACATGGATGTTTGGATCAAAAAGAAAAGTCAATCACAGAATTTTTCTGTAATTTTTGACCTATGACCACTTGAAATTCATAAGTTTGCATATTTTTCAGTGATATTGGTGATTTTTTGCAATAATAGACCCCTTTTCACTAGTATTTGCAATTTTTTGAATTGTAAAAGTATGAATTACAATAATGTACAGGTCATCTTTAATTTTAAGCTATTAGAATTCAACAGTTCAACATGTTAAATATTTTGTATTTTTCAAATGACAGATACGCGATCTATGCCTTGCGGCTGCAACTGGTGATTACGACACTTGCAAGTTCCTACTAGGGAAGGGTACGGAAGTCGATTGCTCCAACAGGGTAAATAAAACGATACGTATTTTAGTATTTAATGTAATGCGTTGTTACTCAGACTATTGCAAGATTTGTTCACAATTGCTCTTGTATAGCCATTAAATTAGCTCTTAAGAAAGCATGACCAGAATAAATACAATTTATACGCAGCTCACTAGAACGAGTGAATCCTTCAATGCCAATGAAGAACCACATCGTATTTTCATATAATCATAGAGTGTATTAAAACATGATTGCAAACTTTGGTGCAAATCTAGATTAGCTGTCAACTACACTCCATAAACACCTAACCATGAAACAGAAAATACGCACGCAAAACAATCAATCATTAAAAACCCATAACTCAAATCTCATCCGTTTTTTGATTATTCTTGCTTGATCTAGTTTGGGGTTACTCCTCTACATGAAGCCTCTTCAGTTATTACTTGGAGCAGGTGCTAATGGTAACAATAGAGCAGGTCCTGAGCTTGATGAAAAAGGCCATTACACCAAGCTGCGATGAATAGTCATGATAACGTATGTAAGGTGCTACTTGACGCTGGAGCTGAGGTCAACGCTAGAACCAAACAGAGCCAAACGCCACTATGGCTTGCTGCAAAGAATGGTCATGGTACTGGGTGTCAGGTGCTACTTCAAGCAGGTGGCGTCATTAACGTTAGAGCAGGTCTGGAAGACTATGAGACAACTCCATTACATGAAGCGGTACATGCTGGGCATGAAAGTGTCTGTGCGATGTTGCTTGATGCTGGAGCTATGGTTAATGCACGAGCAGGTGTAGCGATTGACGAGGTAACACCATTGCACGAAGCTGCAAAGACAGGAGGTGATGCCATCTGCGAGCAGCTGCTTCATGCTGGAGCTGAAGTCAACGCAAAAACACGAAAGGGTAAAGAAGTAACCCCACTCTGGGTAGCTGCGCAGGAAGGCCAAGTTGTCGCGGGTCGTATTTTACTTGGAACAGGGGCTCTTGTTAACGAAAGTGCAGGCGCGGAGATGGGTAAGAGAACAGCATTGCATCAAGCCGCAAAAAATGGTCACGATAACTTCTGCAAGTTGCTGCTTGATGCTGGAGCTGCTGTTAACGCAAGAACACGATCGGGACAGGAGCTCACTCCACTAATGTTAGCTTCCCATCAAGGTCACGGTATCGTGTGCCTGAGCTTACTTAAAGCAGGTGCTTTTGTGAACACAAAAGCAGGGTTAGAGATAAATTTATTAACCCCATTACATCAAGCTGCTCAGAAGGGACACGATGAAGTATGCAGTATATTACTGGAAGCTGGAGCAAATGTCAATGCGAAGACTCGATATAGACATGAAATAACCCCTCTATGGATAGCTGCGCAAAATGGCCACGATGTCGTGTGTCAGATTCTACTTGACGCGGGAGCTGTAGTTAATGAAAAAGCTGGCACAGACAAAGATAAGAAGACGGCCTTACACGAAGCTGCGCAAAAGAATCACGTTAACGTCTGTAAAGTGTTACTTGGTGCTGGAGCTGAGGTCAATGCAAAAGCAGGTGTAGAGCTAAATAGATCAACAGCATTGCATGAAGCAGCACAATATGGTCACAATAACGTCTGCAAGATATTACTTGATGCTGGAGCTAACGTCAATGCCCGGACGAAGACATATTATGATACGCCACTTCACTTAGCAGCTATAAGTGTTGAAGTTAAGGTAAGGAACACTAAGGTAAAATTTATACTGAAGGGGGAACTTCCGTAGGGGTTCAACCCAAAGAGGGCATACTGTCAAACTTTAGTAGTAGGCGTAACCAATATTCATAATAGAATGTCACAACTGTACGTCTCCACAATTTTAATACACCCGTACCATCAAGCAGCTGGTTTCGATTCGGTTTTAGGTGGACGTACTATAGTTATGGTAGTAAATCAGCTTAAAGCCTTTATGTACGATCTTTTTAAATTTTTAGATTTTTCTTTTTTTCTTCCAAAATGATAAAATAGTGCAATCATTATGAAAGTTCTCAATGCATTTGGACTCGAAAAACATTGGAAATTTGCAAAGAAAAAACATCATAAACTTCACCTCTATCACTCGAAATATCTCGCACTTTTTGGATTAGGACGCCGAGTGCGGCCTCAGTGCAGCCAGTTTAGTTACGCTCCCTCCACATGTGTGGAGAGAGCTAACGTCAATGCCCAGATGAATCACGATCCACATGATCCATGGACAATGATTTTTTACTTGTCTTAATATAAACTCTTTACCCGGTATGTTGGAGTTGTGTATGGCTTCAAATTTTAAGATGGCTACTTCTGAATCATGTGGACAAATGGTCTAGCGCATTTGTACTATACTGACATTAGTTCGATAGCCATGATAGCGGCAAGGTTCGAGGCCCTGCCTTGCCATTTTAGGGAAATGAGGCTAGGCAAGTTTTAGACTTCTCCGTAGTCCACTTGTACATTTTGCATACTCTGTCTATTACATTAAATTATAAAACGCTAATTTGTATTGTGTGCAATTGATAGATTTTCACATCTGATATTTTCAGTCACCGTTCTCCCTCTGTTTGATAGCTTCCCAAATGGATTTTTTACTCGGGCTTTCGCGATCAATTAACTGGTAGATTCCAAAATCACAATTGTTCAGTATTGAAGTGAGCCATTATAATTATGCAATGATATGGTGCATTCAATAACTTTTATTGTCACTAATCATCTAATTATATAAACTCTTTATAACCATTTTACTATTGAATACATTGATTTTAATAAACATCGGTATAATTTTGAGTTCAACAGAATGCGTTCATCATAATTAATAATAACATATTCTTATCAAAATTCGACTATGGCATACGGTAGTCTAGGCGAAATTATGTATGGCGTATGGAGGTGTAGTTTCAAACAAAGGGATTTGCCATGCAATAGTTCCCCATTAAGACCTTATACCTCAATGCTTATGAATTCGGTGTTGAAAACTAAAACATTATAAAGGAATTAACATTTTTCATTATAGACTAAGACACGGGAACTCGATGAAGTCAGCCGTAAACGATATAAAGCAGTGTTCATAGTATTGCTACGCGCAGGAGCAGATCCAGACATACTTAAGGTGAAGGTTTAAAGTTTAGTAGTCGCTAGTTATTCAATCATTTTTGCAAAAATAATACCTGTGTCCAAAATCTCATGTCTTTTGTATGGTCACCAGTTTAGGTCAAAGGTCATAATGCTGTAAAATGTTGCTCCAATCATGCTCTGTGATACCTCAAACTCTTCTTCTCAACATAAGGAACAAAAAAGTCAATTGTCATATTTTTTGGGGATTATGACGTCACATAGATAGTATTCAAATTCAAAAAAGAAATGCTCCGATTCGCCCGAAACTCGTCTCAAATCATTGCTCTAATGATCCACACTAGTAATAATTTCATAATTTGTTTGATTTTTAAAAAGATTTTCTTAGGTTTTTTGCATCCATTAACTATATAGAGCATGCACTTGATGCACAGGTTGACATTTGATCCATTTGTTTCATCATAAAATGCGGTGATCAATATGTGTAAGTAAGGTTTTTGTGCTTCTTTTAACTATATAGAGCATGCACATGATGCACAGGTTGACATTTGATTCATTTGTTTCATCATAAAATGCGGTGATCAATATGTGTAAGTAAGGTTTTTGTGCTTCTTTTGTCTAAATGAATAATTTGGAACAATCTGAGATAGGTTTTGGACGAATTGAATCATTTTCAAAATTTAAATATTATAATGTAAAAGGTCGTTGACCTTTGATCTATTTGATGTCATAATATCTGAACTACGCATCCTACAGAAATATGACAATTGACTTTTTTTGTTCCTTATGATGAGAGGAAGAGTTTGAGGTATTACACAGCATGACATTATACATTATATATTATATATTATGACCTTTGACCTAAACTGGTGAGCATACAAAGGAATTTTGGACACAGGTATTTGTGCATTCCATACACCTTTACAATGTATATAAACTTATTTCCAGCTTTTAACCACACCACAATGGTTAGCAAATTTACATAGGAGCAAGCTAGGAGTACCTCTCGATAACATTCCGATGCTTGTTTGCATAATAAAGGTGGATCATGATCATGAAAATGATGCCAATTGGCTCATTAATCAAGTCTCAATATCAAGGCAATAAGGTGCATGGTGGCGGTAAAGAGAACATGACAGAGATAGCAGGATATGCCGGTCGCATGCGAAAGTTGTTATGAATAAGTTTGGCGATCTTATTTGTCATGTTTGTGGTAGGTTGGTATGTTACAATCGGCTTCATCAATTACACTTAAATTTAAGAGCTTATCCACTAATAAAAGAGGTTTCCTTATGAAATAAATTAATGAAGGAAATATAATTAATGTATTTTGTTTTCATTCAATAACAGCAATCATATGCCTATGTAAATATAATACCATCTGGAGGAGAAACTGGAACAGAAAGTACAAGGAAAACTAGGCGAGAAATTGAAAGAGAAGAAGCTGTAGATGATTGTCAACAAGCACTTTGCTGCTTCTGCTTCCGTCTGATTTGCTGCTTTCTCCCTGTGCCCTTTATTTAACGATTAGTATGTGGCGGATGATAATCCGAAAATTAATGCTTGTCCAAAAATGTTGGTCCTTAGTCCGAAAGGCTTTTGTTCCAAAAGATTTGTGTTATTCTGATAGGTTTTTCTTAAGAAGGGACATTAGTCCAAAAATATATTAAATGGTCATTCGAAAAACACATTTGGGTGTTTGCCAGAAAGGGGGAGCCTTTCCGAGCAAAGAAATTCTGTATATCTTCGGGATGATAAGCAACCTTTCGTAGAAATGACTGCTCCGATCAATGACCCTTCGAAATAAAGTACATTCGGACCAAAAAACTTTCGAGGAGATGTACATCATTGAGAGCTGAAACAGGGCCACAGAAATGGCTTCAAATTTCTTTGTTTTTGTTTTCAAAATAAGTATAAAAAAATCAGTGATAAATGAAAGTTGCTGTTCAAATTGAAACATAAGGGTCTTCGGGAGACAGAGCACGTGCTCGTAAACAAATATGGGGTATTTGGGTGACAGCGATGCTGAAAAGGGGGGGGGGGTCTTAATAGCCATACATAAGCGTCACCCCAAAGTGTGAGTGTATACATACTGATACATTTATATACTAAAAAGGAGTATTTCGTGATCCTAGCATCCTCTATTTATGTCATTTTTCATTAGATATCCACCAAAAAAACCTATTCGCAAAATTTCAGTTGATTCCGATTTTGCGTTCGCGAGTTATGCATGATTATGTGTATTACACTGCTCCATAGACAATGCGTTGTAATTTCGTTCTGGTGCACCAGAACGAAATTCAAACTTCACGATATCTTTGCTAAACGAATTAATCTGCAAGAAATATTTTGTACATAAACATTATGTAGCCAGAGGTGTCCAGTGATGTAAAAATCTCAACTTTTTTTGAGAAAAGTGGGGGGATGAGGCTGTGGATCATGAAATGCCCTTTTAAGGTTGCACAAAAGAAAAACATGAACAAAATCAGGTGGAATCAAGAGTATTAACCATTAACATTATAGTTATTACATTTGCTTTTGGTAAATTTTGTATATTTTGTGTACATGTAAATGTTTTATTTAATGTGATTAATGGTATGAGAGGAGATTATCATGTAGAACTTAGAAGTATAATATAGTATCTTTTCCATATAAATCAATGGCTTGAAATTGCAATTAGATCATGATCGAAGCAAGTCTTCTTGCCACCGTATCATATCCACCGTGAGAAGTCTTGCCCCTGTGGGATGCTGGCCGCTCTGATATTTAAGATTGTTATGCATTTGTTTCTACAGTACTTTTTAGCCATATTTTGGACAAATTTGTTGTACCTTTTAGCTCATTTTTTATCATTTTCATTCAAGTTTGTCCCCCACCATGAAATGTACCTTGCTGCCACTGCCTCCTGCAAAAGTCCTGGCTACATCACTGAGCAGATGAACACAATTCTATTCTCATCCCTCTTGGCCCCTTGTGGCCTGCTGGCTGATCTGATATTTTAGATTTCTATGCATTTGTTGTACTTTTTATTTGTTAGCCCATTTTGGATAAATTTCTCGCACTCTTTAGCCCATTTGTGACAATCCTCCCCATGAAATTTGCCTTGCCCCCCTCTCTCCCTCTCTCTCTCTCTCTCTCTCTCTCTCTCTCTCTCTCTCCTCTCTCTCTCTCTCTCTCTCTCTCTCTCTCTCTCCTCTCTCTCTCTCTCTGAAAAAGTCCTGGCTA
This sequence comes from Amphiura filiformis, assembly GCF_039555335.1. Taxonomy (NCBI): domain Eukaryota; kingdom Metazoa; phylum Echinodermata; class Ophiuroidea; order Amphilepidida; family Amphiuridae; genus Amphiura; species Amphiura filiformis. The sequence goes on along the minus strand of NC_092639.1, from coordinate 63,047,337 downwards.
CACCACTGTGCAGCTGAAACAATTTTATTCACATTTCCTTACACTCTATTTCATATAAAGTTATGATCATACATTATGCTGATAGTGATAACATAGCACTACCACAACGCAGAGTAGGCCTATTCATGGTAAATAAAATTCAGTGGTTTGATAAGGCAAATTGGCAATTGGATCAGGATATTATGAGATGTTGACAAAGGACATTTCAGCCTTTTGAGTAAATGTTGACAGTCACCCAATTTCTTTTCTTAACCATGATCTGTACCTATGGGAAGTCTCATTGAAATAGTTCAAAAGTCACCCATTTGGGTTACCAAAACCACAGGTTTGGCAACCCTGATTAATTTGTAATTCAAAAGTTTCACTTACAAACTAATTCAATAAACAAACACTCTATTGTTGACTATAGGTTGTCCATAAAAACACAGAATACATGCTAATGTTGATAAATTAGTTGAATAAACAATAGATGTTAATTGAGTTTCTACAGTGTCATACTTCTATACTGTGTCATGTAATAGTTGAGACTACAGGCATAATATCCTCACACCGATGACAGTATAGAAGGCCTAATTCAGGCTATGTCAACATTAGTGTATTGTGTTGGCGTGAAAAGTTTTAGCATGCAGTGCGCTGCCAGTGCCATTGAAACTAATTAACATAATTTGACACCCTTAACGTAAACAAAAACAAAATTGGACGTTTTATTGGGGTGCGGACAACTTTACTCTACGCAACGCAAAAATCCGTTTTCCGAAATAATGTAAAACGTAGAAGTTTTAGCCTTACCAATTCGCCAAACTCAGTAATTTATTATAGATATTCTACTAAACCACTGAAACCAAATGAGGTGTACTTCTCGACGACTTCGAAAACATAACGCAATGGTGGTAAGGATGCTCCGGGAGTGCATGGGCAAGAAGAACAACGAACACATACTGCTCATAAAATGCACAGTCTCAGCACTCAAGTGGTGGGTGACAAGCTTGTCACAGGTTTAAGTGATGCGTCTAGTGCATGTAGTTGTAGTTGTAGATGTAGTTGTAGCTGCTGTTTCCCTATCCTTCATACCTACCCTTCCTATTCTCCTATCATTCTCCTAGCTTCACTTCTAGTCTGCTTACTTGAAACACTCCTATGCTGCTGAGCAACCCAACTTGCCGCTGGCTAGCCGAAAGGTGAAAAGAGAAGCAGTGTGCATAAGTCTTCTCCTGCCAGTACACAGCCTCTCCTTATTCAAGACTCCTACATAACCTCCCCGTTGGTCACTACTGGTAACTGGATATCTTGCGATTCCAGGCTGATATGTAGGGGATCTCGGAGCAGCAAGCGGCCCTAGAGGTGCAGTATGCATGACCCACCGGCGTGTGGATACGCTCTGGTGCTCACCAACGCTTGCCCCAGCTATGGGCAAATAGTTAAGATAGATCACTATCTTAGGCGGAGTAGAGTTTCAGGCTCAAAACGGCAAAAGGGTGCCTTGAGATGAGTTCAACCAGCAGCCAGTGATCAAAATCAGGGAGTCCTGAGACATGAGCTATACACTTGGAGCTATGGTTGGAGACATTAGTGACAAGAACAAAGGGCGGATGAAGAATTCAGTGCAGTGCACATTCTCAACGGCCACTGGACAACTGTTGATAGGAGCTGCGACCATCAACAGTATTCAGCAATTGAAAGACTTTAAATGATGGCTACAACTAAACGCACTAGGGTTAAAGCCCCTACCTTAAATCCAAGTTCTGAATCTGTATTAGCTACTAATATTAATGATGTGAGCACCTTAAAGCCTCACGGACGGGTGTGCATGGAGAGAGGAGGAACAAGGAAAGAAAATCTACTAAAATGTAAGCAATCAATGTTTGTATCAACCTTAAATACAAGAACACTAAGAAGTATATTCTATATACTTTCAAGAGGAACTATGTGGCTTAGCTAAGCGTTACAACCAAGACACCATTGGATTACAGGAGCATAAAATAGTCCACCCTGATGAACCAATCAGACATCATGACCTCTTTGATGGATATCAACTAGTATCATCATCAGCATGGAGGAATAGAGCAGGCATAGCAGTTGGAGGTGTTGGAATTCTTATGAGTGCCAAGGCAAAGAAGACCCTTCTCTCCTGCATATCCATAACACCAAGGATAATATGTGCTACCTTTGGAGGAAGTCCCAAAACCACCATCATTGTCACATATTGCCCAACTAATGTGTCTGATGAGAAAGAGTCAGAAGAACACTATATGCTACTGGACAAGTCCATCAAACAAGTTCCAGCTCCCAACTTCCTTATGGTAATGGGCGACTTCAATGCAAGAGTTGGCAAAGAGCACTACAAATTCCCCTACCACGATTCCACCAACAGAAATGGAGAATTACTGCACACTCTGGCAATAGAGAATGAACTTGAAATAGCAAATGTGAGCTTCTGTAAGAAAAAAATCCAGATTATGGACATGTACATTACCATCTGGTTTTAAGGCGCAACTAGACTACATCCTTGTACGCAGGAAGTGGAGGAATAGCATTCTGAATTGTTGCACCTACAACTCTTTCGCAAGCGTTGGATCGGATCACCGTGTTGTTACAGCAAAAGTGCGTCTCAGCTTGAGATCAAATGGCAAGACACCACCACGGAAGATCAGGTACAACTGGAAGGTTTTGGCACAAGACACGCAACTACAAGACCTGTATGCTGTTAAAGTACGGAACAGATTCAGTGCTCTACAACATGATGAAGTGAGGGCGATGAAGATGCTACATCCACATATCAATGTTTCATACAGGCAAACAGGGAGGTTACGGAAGAACTGATACCAAAGGCCCCCAAACGCCATAAGGGGACAATCTGGACTGATTCCAGAACAGAGAGTGCCCGGAATGAAGTGCATGAAGCATATGTGAAGGATACCCACGAATGCACTAGTGTATCAAGATCCGAACTACAAGCAAGGAAGAATCACCTAAAAGAGACATATGACAAAATTAATCAAGAAATCCTGGAGCAAAAGATCAGCCAGGTAGAGAAAGCAGATCAAAACTGCCAGCACAAAGCTGCATGGGATCTGATAAATGAGATCAGTGGAAGGAGAACTGCCAAAAAAGGTCAGATCAAAGGGGACACAGAGAGTGAGAGACTGCATTCTTGGTTTTCCCATTTCCAGCAGCTACTTGGGAATCCACCAGTCATCACCAATGAGGATGAGCCGATAGAGCAGGTGCATCTGGAATTTGACATGCGAACAGATGCTTTCGATCAGGAAGAGTACGAGGCAGCAAAGAAGGTCATCAATGAAGGTAAAAGTGCAGGTGATGATGAAATCACACAAGAAGTTTTAAAGAGATGCAACCTTGATGACATCATACTCTATTTCTGTAATGAGGCATTACTGCATGGTAGGAAACCCGAGCAGTGGTCAATACTCAATCTCATCCCAATTCCAAAAGCGGTGATCTCAGAGAGGAAGGAATTACAGAGGTATCTGTTTATCATCCATAGTGGCAAAGACCTACAACAGACTACTGCTCAACAGAATTCGCCCCTTCCTGGATCCTGTACTACGAATGAACCAGAATGGCTTCCGCCCTGGAAGGTAAACAGTGTCACAAATACTGGCCTTGAGAAGAATCATTGAAGAGATAAACAACAACAATCTGCAAGCAGCACTGGTCTTCATCGATTTTAAAAAGGCATTTGACACCATCCATCGAAGGAAAATGCTAGACATTTTAAGAGCATATGGAGTACCAGAGAAACTTGTGGCGGCTATTGGAAACACCTATGAGAACACTGTTGCCCATGTAACCACACCAGATGGAATCACCAACGACTTCATAATTCAAGCTGGAGTATTGCAGGGGATACACTTGCACCATTTCTATTTGTAACAGTCCTCGACTATGCTCTCAGGAAAGCACTACATGGGAATGAAGATCGTCTAGGGCTCACGCTGAAAACAAGGAAAAGTCGGAGGATAGGCCCGCAAACAATCATAGATCTCGACTTCGCTGACGACATAGCACTTTTGGCCGACAGTCTCAGTGACGCTGAAGAACTACTCCATCTTGTTGAGACTGCAGCACTAACAGTCGGTCTCAGTATGAATGCCAAGAAAACCAAGGCAATGGTTTGCAATATGGCTGCATCCCCAATCCGAACACTTGATGGAAGCGATCTTGAAGTAGTCGACGATTTCAAATACCTTGGGGCTTGGATTGGCAGTAGTGAAAAGGATTTTAACATCAGGAAAGCCCAGGCATGGAGGGCCTGCAACAGCATGAACAGGATATGGAAGAGCAGCCTGCCTAGAAATCTTAAAACCAAGCTTTTCACCACCACAGTCGAATCAGTTCTGATGTATGGTGCAGAAACCTGGACAATTACATCAAAGTTTAGGAAGGCGCTTGATGGTTGTTATACAAGACTACTGAGAAAAGCACTTAATGTTACCTGGCAGTCGCACACCACCAATAGGGAGCTGTACGGCAATCTCTCCCCAATCTCCGAAAATTCTGAAAACAAAAAGGCTGAGATTTGCTGGACACTGTGCCAGAAGTGAAACAGAGGCAGCTTCCAGAGTTTTGCTGTGGCAGCCTACGCATGGTAAAAGATCAAGAGGACAACCAAGGAAGGACTACATAAAGCAACTAATCGAGGATACTGGACTAGAGAGACAAGACATTAGGAACTGCATGCAGAACAGAGTTGTGTGGAGAGCCATCAGCGGAGTCCGACTAGACAAGTCGACATAAGCAAGCAAGCAAGTAAGCAAGCAAGCACTCAAATTTGCAGCTGCATTTTGGAGACGATTCGTGCACTACATGATCAGGCTTTTGCTTGTAATCAGGTTTCTAGTTGTATTACAAAATATGACCTTACTTGCCCGGGTTTCTAGTTATAATAGAGCGCTACCTGATCGGGTTTCTAGTAGTTATAATAAGGCTTTACTTGCCCATATTAATATTCTAGTTGTAGAAAGGCGTTAATACCCCGGGGTTAATACTTGTTCGGTTTTAAGTTTTAACTTGTAAATAAGGCGTTTACCTTTCCGGGTTTCTAGTTGGAAATCGGGACCTCGTCAGTAAAGACTCACTTACAGGTACTAATCCAATCTTAAATGATCAAGTTATCAATACCAGAACCAGACAATATCAAATGATGTAGGGCAAACTGTGAATCTAGCAACTGGTCCAATGAAGTCGACCGAAAGAACTAAAGCGTGCGCCAATGCAGTAGTGTACTTTAGTATCTCAACTACATGAAAAGCATACCACATGACATACCTGGTTACATCATGATTCTATCATTTTTAAAGGTACTTCTGCATTCTGTAAAGAAAAAAAGAATTGTCACACTTCTGAAATTAATTGAGATACGGGGATGAAAAAACACGTATTACGGGCGGATGAACTTTTCAATTAGGGTCGGGATTAATTTATTTTACGCATCATACATTGGAAAATGGAAACATCGAAACTTTACAAACTAGCGCACGAGATCAAGTTAATGATCGTTATTCTTAATATATCAATATACAGCATTTGTACAGGGGAAAGAAGAATTACGCACAGGCAGGTAGTCCGGAGTTTGTACTCGGTATATCTGCCTTTGCATTTCATCTTTCCATTTGTAAATTTATGTTTAATTGTGATGCGTAATTCTTCTTTACCCTGTATATTGATATATTAAGAATAACGATTAAGCAACATTAATTTGATCTCGTGCACTCAGTAGTTTGTAATGTTTGAATGTTTCCATGATACGTAAGCATCTTCCCTTGTTTGTAAAAATATACCCTTGGCGCATTGAGGTAAATACCAAGTGAAATTCTTATCACCTTGGTGGGCAGCTCCATTGTTGCTGCCCACGCAGTTGAAGTGCTATTTACCTGCCTGCCTTAGCGAGACCTCTCGGGACCAGATTAGTATAAAACACACCCTTAGCGGGAAACATACACCGTAAACAATTATGTGACAGTATAAGGTTTCTATTTGTAAATTCATGTTTAATTTTGGCAGTGTGCGATGCGTTATTCTCCTTTCCCCTGTATATTGATACTTTAAGAATAACGATTTAAAAGCATCATTAATTTAATCCCCAAAAATAATGTGTTGCCCGTGTTATATGAGACTATAGATGCACGACAGCGGCTAAAAACAATACATTTATTCTCATTCTTAAACACTTCAATTCAAGTAAAAATATGATAAGTATTACAAATTTTGATCAATGTAAATCCTACATTTTGCAAGGAATTATACCTACGGCTTAAAATCGATTAGTCCCGTTGTTGCTATGGGCTTACGATTGGTTCAAATTGCGAGTATTTGTCTCGCGTCGATGCACACGCGCTGACCCGTGTGATATCGTGTCATATCACACGGGTAAGAACCAATAAGATTGCAGGAACATTCTCAAGTGTTTAAGAATGTGGGATATACAGTGGTGCACCTTTACCTACCCAGCAAACACAAAACGTTTAACAGAAAACGTTTATAAACAGTCGGATTACATAAAAGGTATAAAAATGTTTTGATAACATTCAGAAAACATTTTTGAAATTTGATGCAAAACATTTTAAACAAAACGTTATCTATATTTGCAAAATATTTGTCAAACTGAAATTTTACAATAACGATTATAAACGTTTTCATGACGTCCCTGCACAGGCGGGTATGTATGTAGTTTTTACTCTGGTTTTTCTGCCTATGGATGTTATGTAATTTCTACTTGTAATTTCATGTTTAATTATGCTAGTGTGCTACGCGTGGTTCTTCTTCCCCCCTGGGCTTTCCCCAGTATATTACAATTAAGGATCATTAATTAGATCTTGTGCGCTAGTTTGTAATGTTTGAATGTTTCCATGTTGCAGTGTATGATGTGTAAGCCCCTTCCCTTGTTTGTAATGTGTTGTTTGTACTTTGCCCTGACTGCTCATATCCTTAAGTACCCCAGCAAACACAAAACGTTTTCGACATCATTCCCAAAAGGTTATAAAAGCTTGTCAGAAAACGTTTAAATGTCGGGTTATATAAAGGGTATATTAAGAGTATAAAACGTTTACATAACCTTAAAAAAACATTTTTTGATAATCTTCTGCTCAGCAAACAAAAATGTTTTACAGAAAACGTTTAAGTGTCGGGTTATATAAAGGGTATAAAAACGTTTTAATAACATTCCAAAAACATTCTTGAAAACTTGATTCAAAACATTTTAAACATAAGGTTATTTTGGGGTTGACAAAATATTTTGCGAAAAATGTTTGCCCAAAATATTTTCAATAACGTTTTAAAAACGTTTTCATGACCTTTATATAACCCGACATTTAAATGTTATTAAAAGGTTTTGAAAAAACATTTTAAGAACATTTCTTTGTTTGCTGGGTTCAAACATTTTAACATAATGTTATTTAAGTATTGACACAATATTTGGCAAAAATGTTTTTTAAAATAGTTTACAATAACATTTTTTGAAAACATTTAAAAATATTGTTGTAGTGTGTTTTCATGCAAAACGTTTTAAAACGTTATCATGACCTTTATATAACCCGACATTTTAATGTTATTTAAACGTTTTTACCTAAACCAAAAGCCAAAATATAACTTATTTAAAACGTTTTTAAAACGTTTTTGTGTTTGCTGGGACCAGACTTGAGTCCTGTTTACCATTAAATAATGATGTCGCCCGTGTTATATGAGACGATAGATGTACTCCAGCGGCTAAAAACAATACCTTTATTCTCTAAGTGTTGTAGTCGAGTCCTCCTCCGCCGAGTTTTAGAGCGTTTGATTTAAAAGGCGCCCATGAATATGTGCCAAAAATCGCGTACTCCCCCTCTCAGCTTGTCAAGATTTGCTGCCCTCGGCTGGTCAAAAATGTCTCGCCCCCAATTTTACCCCGGGATTTTACCCTCCTCAGGCCTCAGGGCTCATAATGACATGTGTCTTTGTTTCGGATATACAGGGGGAAATAACTGATATCTTAAAGCCATAATATAACATCGTTTTATTCAAAATCTTGATTTTGTATTCAAAGTCTTGATTTTTGCAGAGTATCTTTTTGTAAATGTTATAATATGGCTTTAATTATTTTGCTGTCGTAAGTAAAGGCAAGTGACATCATGTCACCGTCATGAGAAATGTTATTCTATTGCTTCAAACGAATGAAGGAATCAGTGAACAAACAAACTAACAAACACACACAAACAACTCAAGAATTGTGTTATGTGCAAATATTATATTCTTTGTAACATATTTGACATATTTGAACGTTTATTCATTGTCGTCCTACGCATCATGCGACAAAAAAAAAAATTAATTGATATATCGCTAGCGACAAATCGTTGAACTCTGACTAATGAATCGGCCCGTTCTTCCCAAGTGACATGAAACGATCCATTTTATTGGCCAGATCTGAATGATTACACTGTATAGCGACTGAAGTATAAGTTAGTTAATCAAATAAAATATACGCAGTCAACGTTGTCCAAGTTTTGCAACGGGTCATGGTCTAAACTGAAATGCGTGGTATCTGAAAAGGTAGGCTATAATTATTGTGAAAAAAATGCAACACAACCAAAACAAAACAGCATAAATTCTGTACGTGTAGAATCTAGCTGGAGTGCTGGATGGTAGAGCTACCTAAAACTGTGTGTGCAATTTCTTCAAATTGAAGCTGATGTCGACAGATTTACAGGTAATAAGTTTTCAACTTATAGGATTTATTTTATTAAAAATTAATTTTAATTTGCGTTTAAAAAACGAGGTTTTTTTTAACGAAAGATATGAAAGGCCAATACCCTTCTCAAAAACATTGCAATAGATTGGTCTTACAAATATACATGTATGTACAGCCGCCTTTATCAGTAATATAGTTGTTCAAACTCCAAATAACGTTTTTGTTGAGAGTGTCTGCCTCTTGTCTCTTGTGTCAAAAAAACCTCGTTTAGAGGCATATATATGCTTGTAGACGGAATTTTACGGTATTCATTCATGACCTACCCTTCCGAAGAAAATCCCCGAGAAAATCACATCCCCTTGGCCCCAAATGAAGGCGAATTTTAGTATTTGATGCCAGTGCGCAACATTTTGCTTTATTTATTTTACCCTATTTTGGACCAAAACACAAGTGTTTTTATTGCTAAAAAGGAAAATACACATGGCAATTATTGCTTAAATTTTTCTGCCATTAGGATTTTTAGGGGGACGTCGCCCCTGCAAAATGTAGGGGGTGTCTATAAACATGAACCGTCGCGTGGCATAAAATTAAAACCTATGGGCCATATATTCATAAGTTATGGAAAAATATTAATAAATAATACACTATTATATGGTAGCCTACATAATATTTGGCAGCATGTGACATTACATGGTTTTAGCTTGGTAATAAACGGGACAATATAACAGATCACAGAGTTTAACCATTATATAAAAGCTTATAAATTACAATTATGTTGCAGTACAGGCTGAGTCAAAAAGAAGTAAACTCATGTTTGAGGGGCTGTAACTCGAGATCTGTAAGAAATCTGCTAAATATGAAAATACCACTGGAAAGAGCAATTTCTACATGTCTAAATAAAAAAGAATTGTTGCAATTGCTCACAGCAAACTTAAGTTATACTCATTTGAATACAACCACCCATTTTTGTAGCTGCACACGGTTTCACTTCTCAAGTAGGGGCCTACCTATTATATTGATTGGTAAGGCGCGATTTTCAAATGCAAATAAGTTCTGTGACAGTTGTGGTTTCGATCAATAATTCCTACATTTTAAAGGGCTCTTTTCAATATGAATTTTACCTCATTGCACTACATTATAATAAAACTGGCTAAATGACAATATGACACCACAATTTACCGCATGGGAGCGCACGTTTCTGTCGTCGAAGTATCATGAAATTAAGAGTCCCACTGAAGTTCCGCGTCTTTAGCGTCTTTTTCGTTTCCAATTTCCTACAGCTAACCGGGTTTCATGCAAGGGAGCATTATATAAGAATGCGAACAAGCTCAATGTGCATGGGACACTAAGGAACAGACAGCCGATAGCTTCAGGCAGACCACGATCTGCTATATCACAAGTGAACATTGCTAGAGTTAGACATGCGTTACAGCAAGACCAAATATGTAATAATCAGCTCAATCCTTTACCCAACATTCCCCAATCAAGCTTCTGCCGGATCGTTTGTAAAGACTTGAATTGGTGTCCCTACAAACTATAGTACCGTCATGGACTTTGATGAATATTAATTAAAAGCAAAAGTTGTCTTTTCAACAATAAATCCTGTTAGCACTTTGCTGATTCGTCGAAATTGAAATGGATGAAAATCAATTAGCCGTGCGCAACTACTAAAATGGGTGGTTGTATTCAAATGAGTATAACTTTAGTTTGCTGTAAGCAATTGCAACAATTAATTTTTTTATTTAGACGTGTAGAATTTGCTCTTTCCAGTGGTAATTTTATTTTTAGCAGATTCCTTGCAGATCTCGAGTTACAGCCCCTCAAACATGAGTTTACTTCTTTTTGACTCAGCCTGTATAGTTTAGGGGCTGTGCAATAATTATGAGCCCTTGTGAATTGGGGAGGGTAAAATTGGGCCGGGGAGACATTTTTGGCAAGCCGAGAGGGGGGCAAGTGATTTTTGGCACACATTCTTCGGAAGCCTTTTAAATAAAACGCTCTAAAAAGGCTTAGGAAAACCGTACGGAAACGCTTAAACATGCAAATTTTCCTGCTCGCTGCGCTCGCAACATGTATATTATAGACCATTTAAGGTTTGCAAGTTGGGATCCTAAAAATTCGGCATGTGCAAGGGGAGGGGGGACAAAGATTTTTTTGGCGGGCCGAGAGGGGGGAAAGCGATTTTTGGTGGGCCGAGAGGGGGGTGGGCAAGCGATTTTTGGCGAGCCGTTTGGGGCTCATAATTATTGCACAGCCCCTTAGAACAACTGTGCCCAGGGTACTAAACATGCCATAATTTATGCATTACCTGATTAGAACTGGACTGTGCTTTTCTAGGCCTAATACGTGTTTTCACGGCGCAATCTACTGTGGGGTAATGCATTGTAGGAAGAAAGGTATGGCCTACAAAAAAGTTATACTTTTACTCATATCAATTTGCTTTATAGACCTACGAGCTTCAAATAGTTTTCAGTAAAGATAATCCCACAATAAGTTTGCAGTAATTACATTGGTGATTCCGCCATGATATGATCGCCTTGACAAATTTGAATAATAATAATAATTAGTTTCTAAGAGTTTGAAACTATTATACCCCTGGACACTTTCAATGTGCACTTTTAGTTTCATGCGACGCGACGGCGCACACACAGATAGGGCCTATACATAGGACCACCCACCCCCCCCCCATCTTCGCAGAACATAGAATATCCAATTTTGATGGAACTTCTGTCGTCTAGTTTCAGGAAAAATTTGTGATTGAGCCGATATGGTCTTCCATGTTTTAGTGCTGACTTCATCCACTGGTTCCAATGGCGGCTGATATTTACCAAACAATGAATCGCCATTTTGAGAGTTTCATGTTCATCTTTATCTTCAGTTCACATCAGATAGTTGCGTCAACTGTAAGTACTTTTCTTGATTTATTTCTGATCATTTCTCCACAAAATGGTCATACACACTCTTAAAATAAGTGATAATATATCAACACTAGTATATCTCAACTTTTTTTGAGAAAAGTGTGGGGATGAGGCTGTGGATCACGAAATGCCCTTTTAACGGAATAGCGTTGTTTTAAGAGTGTAGCCAAGAAGAACCTTTCAAGGTTTTCAAACAGTGAATGGCCAATTTGTTTTAAAGGTGTAGCCAAAGAGAACCTTTTAAGGTGATTTATTTCAATTAATCATGCGTGCAAAAGTTTAAAGTAGTGATAGGTTCAAATATGGAACTATATAGAGTCCACGCATTTACTATTTCCATGTAATAAGAAAGTGACTATACTATTTTCTCTTTCGTTTTTCATCATGGGTTTGAAACTGAAACATTTTAGGTGGTGATTTTATTTTATTAATTTTATTTAATGACATCTTTAACGAGGGTAAACCCTGATCAGTGCAAGCACTGCTTTCCACAGTGGCCCTCGATACAATAAAACATATAAACAAATGATTTACAAAGAAATAAATGTAAAATACACTTAGAAAGTCATTGCACCAATTGTAAATACAAGATATAAAACAAATAAATATTATAAAATTACAAACTACATAATATATACAGTGTAATACCATAAAATATTTAAAAGATTAAAACACATGAGACTATAAATAGGATAGACTAGTTAGGTTTGTAAAATGTGCTCCTTGAGCGACTTTTTAAAATTAATAATATTGCTAATTTGTTTTAAATGGTCAGGGAGGTTATTCCATGCTGTTGTTCCAGAGTACCTGAAGGAACGTTTACCAGTTTCAGTATGAACAGAAGAATGGAAAACATTTTTATTTGCAACAAATCTAGTGTTGTATGAGTGAATGTTTATTTGTGAGTGAATGTTGTCCCTCAGGTACTCAGGAGCCACATTATTAATACATTTATACATAAGAATAATTCTAAAATAATCAGCCCGCTGATTTACCTTCATCCAATTGAGTTGTTTGTACAAATCCTTCACACGTAAATCCCTAACTTTACACCCAAGAGTCAGTCTGGCTGCTCTGTTCTGTAAGACTTGAATCTGATTAATATATTTACTTGCGGCAGTTGACCAAATTGTACAACAGTAGTCGATGTGAGGCAAGATGATAGCATTACATAAAATATTACGAGTGTATTCATCAATATACCAACTTAACCTTTTTAAAACACCAAGTTTTTGTGATATTTTGCCAGCCATTTTTTCAATATGCTTATCCCATTTAAGTTGCGGGTCAAACCACATACCAAGATATTTAAACTCATTCACATTCTCAAGAGTTTCATTATTGATTTTTATTTCCAAGTCACCCATTTTTCTAGTTCTTTGGTGTGTTCCAAAAGTCATAACCTTTGTTTTAGAGGCATTAAGCGTTAATTTGTTGGTGTTCATTTGATATATCTGATTTAAAAACAGAAATGAATGTCTTTAAATGAAAGATTAGAATCTAAATCGCTATTTCAAAGTTTATAAGATTTTAAAATACTGATTTAGATTTCAATGTGTTAATAAGTTGTTTAAAACTAAAAGTCCCTATTTGTTAATTTTTTAACCAACTCAAGATTTAAAATTTAATTATACTTTCAGATCGGTGTCACTTCTCTGTATGATGTCGTCACTGATGAAGAACCAAAGAGTAGCTTTCCAACTGAAAGGACAGGTATTATGATGTTATATCTATTGCCTACCTATAACTACGGAAAGAATAAAACGTTAAACAAAATAAAAAGATTTAAAAAAATCATTTTCGGACTAGCGCATGCTTTTTTTTTTTTTTTTTGCTTTTTTTTACTAGCGCAGTGTTGTTGTTTTTTTCGGACTGACGCACCCGTAAGTATGAGGAATTTGTGTAGTCGGACTAGCGGCGTCTCGGACTAGAGGCGTGGCGGACTAGTGGCGTGTCGGACTGAGCGTTGCACCCCGAAAAGATTTTGTACCTTTAGTTTTCATAATTTATGAAGTCATTAAATGTTATTGTTTATCCGGTACAGCATCATCAGGTACAGATTCATCTCCATCGCCAATGACAGATGATGATGATTCTAATTCAGATGGCTCTTTCCAATGGCAATATTTACTCATAGGAATACTAGGTCAGTAGTCTGAAGAACAGCCTAGCTATGTAAATATGGAAAAGCCTTTTTACAATATGATTGAACAGATTCATCAGGATTGGTAGAGTAAACTCAGTAAACAGGTTCGTTGTATCTGATCCAACAAATGCAATTACTTGTGTGCGTTTCAACAAACTCGAAAATTCGCGCTGGAAGTAGCTGCAATCACTCCTAATCAAGTGTTGACAAAGGCAACAGTGTTTGCTGAAACGTACACAAGTAAGTGCATTTTCTGGATCAGATATAACAAATCTGTTTGCTGGGCTTTTTACAATAATATTAATAATTGGACGATATGGATAATAAATGCACCTACTTTTTTCAGTTTGTTTTCTGTTGCACTGTCAAGACGTGAGGTAAAAACAGTCACCATGAAATTTTACACATGCACACCCGCACATATAGTCGTGTGAATAACGTGTTGAAAAGAATTCATGCAAAAGGAAAGAAATCCGTTCCCCAAACCAAAGTTATTTTACTTGGGTTATTGTATTTAGTTTTGACATGTTCACTAACGACAGCATTAGAGTCAGAGTTATGACACGATCGGATCGAACCATGCCAACGAAGGCAATTTTGAGAATTGAGTTATCATCATCAAGTTATCCAGTAAGGCCTAAAAGTAATGTTTGATTGGTGTAACCCGACCGACCCTAAAATTAGGCCCGACCCTGACTTTTTTTTTCAAAAAAATAAATAAAGAAATAATTGAAAATAAATAAATAAATTTAATTTAAAAAAAGGAGAAAACCAAGGCCTTTATCAAACGCAATATACAGCTTTAAAAGAAAAAAAAAGATCCCTAGCTACCTACCCTAATTTGTTTTTTTATGTTACGCCAATCAAACAATTGTTAGGCCTAAACAAGTTGAGTCTATTATCTAATTAGATGGTCTATGGCTCAATCCATCCATCTTTCGTCTCAAGCGCAGTTGGAGTTGGCTGAAGTCCTGGACTTTTATAATGCGCATTTTTCTTATGTATTTATTTCATAAATTTATTGTCCTTTGGTTTTATCTCAATTCTACAATGGTGGCCTTTGGTGTGACTGGTCAGATTGCGTAAAACCCGCAATATTGTAGTACTAGTGCAAAGAAGCTGTGATTCCGAAACAAATCTTAACTGTACAGTAAACATGGTGAAAGTGAAATTGTTTTTCCCCTTACGATCGAATGTGCTCGCCACTATTTGATTGGTGTGATATTTTTACACACAGAACCTGTAAATTCTCATCGGTGTATATGAGTTCCTTAAATTAAGTCAGACTGGCAGTGCCCCCACCCCACCACTAATTCCTCCCACCCCACCACTAATTCCCCCCCCCAAATTGTACTGTTTTGGCTACGTTTTGACTAATCATGTAAATCCGCAATTTATCAAAAAGGCGCCAAAGAAAAACGACCCAAACTATTTTTCTTTATGTTTTTTAGCTTTTTTGAACGCTTTGGCAGTGATTCAACTCTTGATTCGCCTATGCTGCAACAAATGCTGTACCAGAGGCTTAGAGAGTCGAGGGTGTTACCGATGTTTGTATTGCCTGAAGAGCATTGGGTGTTTGATATACCAAAGTAAGTGTAGATATTATATAATTAATTCCACGACCACGAGAAAAAAAGTTGACCCGTACCCTTAAACAATGGATACTTATCCCCATCACACTAATGTATAAATCATATTTGCAGCTCTTTTTAACACAGATTTTCGTTTCTTTTTCATTTTATTCATCTTTTTCTATTCTATTTTTATTCTATAAACTGTATATTTGTGTGCAAATTGAGGGCGCTATTTACATATATTTTAAATTTAATTTAGCCAAATAATATAAGTTATTCCTAACATTTCATGATAAAAAGTTTTTTGAAAATTTCGTTGCTATTTATTACTCTTTTTATGATGTTTAAAAGCCATTATACCAGTGTATACCCCTTGTAAAGATGAAAACACGATTTAAGATAAATAGCGCCATCAGTTTTCACCTTTTATTAAAAATGACGTACATTTACATGCTACGGTTATGTGCCTATTCCCATGTATGGCTTAAAGACGGAAATCTGTTTGAATGCAGGGACGAAGAAATTTTAGTCCACAAAATGATTCTCCGTGGCACAAAGCGAGGTACGCTAACCGACTTTCCCCGTTTCACGTACAATAAATAACTCTTTCTATTTCCCTTTTATTTTTTATAATGTTTATTACTATAGGACCATCAATTATCGTCACCCAATGCTCTCGCTTATCAACCAGTAACGTTGTCGTCGATATCAAATGTCCGGGTTTTCCCGATCCAGACAAAGTAAATATCAATTACTTCTTCAAAGGAAAGAAGATTGGAAAAACATCATACTACTCCTCTAACACTAGACATGAGTTACATTACGATACCGAAGATGAATGGAAAGGCTTTATAGTTGCTAAAGCGAAGGACAACTACGGATACACGGCAGAAACACAGTTTCTCATTCCGGAAGGTATTTATTTTAAAATGTTGTTAATATTCAACCATTATGATGTTATAAAACTGTGGGCAGCTCGAGAGGGACTTTACAACTGTTTAATATAATGGTATAACAACCTCAAATTTGAGGAGCCCATCAAGCACTAAAATCACGGGACTAAAATCGTATGCAATTTTAAACATTAATTTGAATTTGAACAGAAAACTGGAACACTTTTTATGTAAAATACCAAAGATAAATATCATCACCAAAGATATCCTGGGCAATGAAGAAATATTTTAAAGAGATTTTACACATATTCTTCTACTTCTTCTAGTGCTGTTTGGTAAATGTAGATTTGCTTCTTGATGACTAATCTGTTGGGCCGTGTAAAATTAATATTTTGGTTCTCGTCCCCTCCCTCCTCAATGTCTGGGATTTGTCAGATTTTTTTTTTTTTTTTTAGATTTTTCAATTTTTTAGACTTTGGAATGATTTATGAAATCTTCATACATATAAATAAGTTTATTAGAGAACAAGCATCACTTCCAAGTCTTTTTGTGGTACTCTAGGGGTTTATCCTCAGAATCTCACATTTGAAAAAAAAGGGCCTCATCGTTTCCTCGAGCACTGTTGGAGAAGACCGAAAACTACTGACAATGCTAATTTTACATTGGAAAAAAAAACCAAAAAAAACACCTCCCTCCCTCATCAATTCATGAAAATCCTCTGGACGAGAACCAAAACATTAATTTTATACGGCCTTGAATATGCTTTCCGTCTTGCTCATGTTGATCTTCATCCACACTTGGTTACTTTCATTGTCTCGATTCCCTAGTCCAGTGCCTTTTGTGCAGCTGGAGTTTCAAAGCTGTCGAAAGCCTTCTCATAGTCTACGAAAGTCAAGCACAATGGCTGCTGGTATTCATTTGCTTTCTGTATCATCTGGTTAACTCAATGAATGTAGGTGATCTGTGGTAGAGAATCCGTTTCTAAATACGGTTTTTTCTCGGGGCTGGTTGAAGTTCAAGGTAGCAGTGAGCTTATTGGTGATGATTTGGTGAAAAGCTTATAAACATTGGATAGAAGACTGATTGGACAATAGTTTCCTAGATCTGCCTTTCATATGAAGAAAAATGATAATGGCATTACTCCAATTGTCTGGTATTCTGCCTTTTCGGATACACTGTGTGAAGGGATCAGCTAGCTTACTAATTACAACTTCACCTCCCTCCTTTAACACATCAGTCAATTTCGCATTCTCTCCTGGTGCCTTTCATTTCTTCATATCTTTTAGGGCAAATCCTACTTCATCTGCGTTGATGGGTGGTATATTGGTATCACTGGTCGTGACTACATGTGG
Source organism: Amphiura filiformis (assembly GCF_039555335.1). Taxonomy (NCBI): domain Eukaryota; kingdom Metazoa; phylum Echinodermata; class Ophiuroidea; order Amphilepidida; family Amphiuridae; genus Amphiura; species Amphiura filiformis. The sequence continues at coordinate 63,029,771 of NC_092639.1, read as the reverse complement.
GCATTCTACTGGTAAAGGTCCTAGTAGAAATGTTCAACCATGGATACAATTCCATCCCGGTCCGATATTACTTCCCCATCCTCATCTTGAAGGGCAACCACCTGATCTCCCCAGTGTTCATGTTTGTTTTGCCTTTCTGTAGCTACTGCCCGCTTCCAAGGTTTGCTGTATCTTTTTGTCATTGCGTTTTCTTAGTTCTGCATTAATCGTTTCCTGATGGTTTTACAAACTTCCGAGTGCTCTGTTTTCTGAATGTTGGTTTGCAGTTTCATTTCCATCCTTTTCTTGAGGAGCTTTAAAGAGTTTATCTTCCTTCTTTTCCACTTCGTTTCCAGCCACTTCCTTGGCACAGCTTTTGATTGTTTCTGATATGGCTTTGGATTTTTCAGTAAGATCACATTCCTTCATTGTATCTTCCAATGCATAAAACCTGATCTGTAAACTGGAACTCTAGTGAATGTTTTAATTGATGTAGCTTGTCCAGATTCAATTTGGCTGTCTTCTTGCGCGTTAACTTGGCTCTTTCCAGTCTCATGTGAATGCATATCTTACTTAACTCCTACTAAAAGTCACTGCCTGTGTTGAAGTTGTTAAGAACAGATACATCTGTAACAATGTGTTGTTGTCCGAGAGGATGAAGTCAATTTCATTCTTGGTTGTGCCATTTGGACTTTGTCCACTTCCGAGAGGGTTTCTTCTTAAAGAATGTGTTCATGATCTAAATCCTTTGGGGGCTAGTCGCCTCCAAAGTCTAGACGTTTATCTCCGCGGTCATTCCTTTGGCCAGTACCAAATTTGCCAACAAATTTGCTAACTAACCAGCTCCATGGGTTCCCCACTTGGCATCAAAATTACCCATTATGTACGATTGTATGGCTTGCTTGGTCTTGGTTGAGAAGGCCATTGATTTCTTCATCAACAGCGTCACCTTTGTAGACTTATTCGCTGAGTCCAATGATGTCCCATTTTATTTTGTCTAGTTCACTCTCTAGTTTGCACAATCGATCATCACTCAGAGAAGGGACCTTCCGTTGTAGGTTCATATGGTCAATTCATTTAGGGAGCCTGTCCTAACCAGAGATTTGAGCACCCTCTGCTCTCTCACCTTTCCTACCGCTCCTCTGGTTGTTGGCTTTAAAGCTGCTGGAGACTTAGGGCCTTGTCCTTAGGTGTGCCGTCATAAGAGAGAACGTATGACATTTTGATTGATTTTCTTCCGCAGTTCCGAATGTTCCGTGGTGGCAAAGCAAGCTTCAAGAAACCTACCACAGAAGAAAGCAGAGACTACGATTTCTAGATTCAAGAAGGGAAGCAGCAAATACGGACGATCTCTTTAAAGAACTAACCTTTGAAAATAAACGTGGCGACGTCATCACTTCCTACGGAGATCTGTTTAATCTGAAGAATTCGGATAAGAGGTTATGCAGAAATATATTGTTAATTGGTCGAAGCGGTGCAGGTAAAACAACATTGATGAATCAACTGACATATCGATGGTCGAATGTTATGTCAGGGACCATGAGTTCTCCAGACTCTGACCCATCGCATAGCCAATCAAGTCATCAAGTGCTTAAAAGATTTAAGTTGGTATTTTTGCTGAATCTACGCGACTACAAAGACGGATTTGATTTGTATCAATTGATCGAAGATCAGTTGGTAAAACAGGTTCCGAAGGAAAAACAAGACGAATTTCCAGAAACAATAAACAGATTGGGACTGGAATGTCTGTTCCTGCTTGATGGGTATGACGAAATCTCAAATCAGGTAAAAAAGGATGTACAGTTACTAATACTGAATAGTTCGTTTTAAGTCAAAGTACCGTTCTTATATCCACTGCGCCCCATATGGTTCAAGACTTACGCGAACAATACAAACAAGATATCGAATGTGTTCAAGTAGTAGGATTCGGAGAAAATAACCGCTTATCATATATAGAATCATATATAAATAGGTTCAATGACTCTGAAGAGCAGAATGATACTTCATCAAAATCTGCGAAAGAGTTACTAGATACCGTGTCAGGGACAGGTTTGCTAGATGTCCTGTCGCGCATTCCCATGTTTCTGTCCATGATGTGTATTTGTTGGCAGAAATCGAAGCAATTGTCAGCAAGTATTGCAGGCTTGTATCAAAATGCGATAGCGTGTATTTGTACTAATTGTAAGAAGGTGGGGCTCGTGAAGGATGACGTGAATGTTACAGACATTCTTAAAGGTTTAGGGGGTGCTGCTTTGGAAGGGATCTTCGATGGTCAAGTGTGGTTTAGGGAACGAGATACGGAAGTCAGTGCTGAGGTTATCCAAATTGGGCGTTCTTTAGGGTTGGTGTTTAAGGATATTGAGGACCGCACCGGTAACGAAAAGACACGAGTTCAATTCGTCCACAAAACATGGCAAGAATTTTGTGCTGCGACTTATTGGGTGGGTTTGAAAAAGAAACAGTTTAAAGCCTACTTAGATCGGATTGATGGAAAGAACGTCGGTAGTATGGAAGGGCTGTTGCGATTTAGTTGTGGGTTGAGCTATGAGTCGGCGCAAATGATTATTGCGCACGTTGCATCGCTTTCTGTCGATACCATATCTGAAAGTCTACTGCAAAGTAGTAACGAGAATGATACACTTGAAGAGATGCATATACCGTCAGTCAGCCTAGGCTCAGATCACGATCCATGGCGATTACCACTCCTTCTCCTTTCCGATGTAAAATCATCTCACGGAACAGATTCAATGGCTTCCATGTACAACAGCCTGCAAAACTTGTTTGAAAACCCATTTGAAAATTTGCATATTGACATAGGTGTATGTGATCACGAGCTACTTGTACTTCTGAACGAAGAAAACCTTAAATGGCCCAAGTTTGTCAGAAAGATCAGCGTACTTTGGAAACAGGGCAACGAAGGCACTGACCAAGCCGCAAACCTTACAGTGAAGTTATTGAAATCAATGACACGCGTTACCTCAATGGAAATATTGGCACATCCATCCTATGTGAAGTCATACTGTACTGACCTTATCAAAGGCATGATTGGTGTGATCAAAACAGTTGAGTACTTCCATTGTCAAGTCCCATTTGATCACGTGCGGATGGCGCAGTTCCTTGATCAACAAAATCTGAAAACCTTGAAATTGTTGTCGCACAGAGACATCAAATTTGACTGTACCTATTTGTTCAAGAAGTTAACACGCCTCCAATCAATTCGTGAATTGGAATGCTCAGTGTGTAGCGATTTGAGAACATTGGCGATATTTCTGAATCGACAGAGTAGTATCAAAAAGCTTGCAATTATCCCAAAAGAACGTTTGGATTGTAGCAAGTTTCTCAAAGTTATGACCACTAATCCTCAGGTGACTAAAACTCTAGAAGAGTTGGAGCTGTCACATCTAGATTGCGAAAGTGAGGAATCAATGTCCAAATTTGTATCTCAAAACATTTCTTTGCGTAGGTTAGTAATAAGAGAATGTACCTCAAAACCGTCAACCGCTAAGTCCATGCTTATCAACAGCCCGTGCCAATCCCTCCAAGTGGTGATCCTAGACCGGTGTAGCAGACAATTGGTGGAAACTCTTATCCCCGTCCTCAGGTTTGGAGCCCTTAAAGAATTCCGTGTTGAAAACGTACCTGAATTACGTGAACCTGATTGTGCCAAGCTTTTCAAGGTGATGAAGGAAAGTGGTAAGCAGAAGAAAGCTTTGCCATTGCAAATATTTAGTATGAGAGGGACCCATATTGGCAAAGCAATCCTGCAGTTAGGGGAGACATTCTCATTTACAAAGCATCTGACAATGCTAGATATTAACGACACCGCGTTACCATTCAGAGATATACGGGATTTCTTTGAAGATCTTTGGCAACTACCAAGCTTGGAGCACCTTGATCTGGGCAATAACAAACTCGGTAGTGCGATGAGGCGGCGACCAAATAGTCTTGCTAATCGCGAGATACGTGGCCGGCCACTGAATCTAAGAAGCCTGAATCTAAGCTCGTGCGATCTGACTGAAGAGAATCGCAACGTGCTGTCTTCTATATTAGGAAATGCGCCGCTGCTTGAAGAGCTTGATCTCTCGGATAACCCTATTCTAGGTAAATCCTCCATAAGACAAAAGAGGTGAATGTCAATTTGAAGTCACCAAACTTGCACAAGTTGAATCTTGATAACACTGGCATTGCAAGCGCGAGTATGTCCGAGCTGTGTGCCAACTGGCTGAACAAAGGCACGTTTCCACAGTTAGCGGTGCTGTCTCTTCGCGACAATGGTTTGGGGTCAGTTGAACTTGAAAAAATCGCGACAATGTTTCAGAACGAGCTCGATGTCGTAACAGGTATGAGTTACATTGTTCTTGATGTCTATGATGAGGAGCGGGTTACTGAACAATCAAACACGAAAGTTTGAAGTTGGCGGTGGAAGCAGTGCGCACCTGGTCGTCCCGACACTGTCCTCGGGAGTAAAGTCCACGTCATTTGAAGCTTGGTCCCCAACATGCTCGGAGGATAAACTGTGACTAATTTTGACCCCAGTTTGAACTTTTATTGACTCTTCCCTCAACCGCCACTTTGGATTTTAATGGAATATCCTTGATGTCTTTTGGAACAATATAGGGGATAGCGTGGTGCCGTGATTGAATGGGATACTCGGTACGTCATTTCCCGGTGATTGTCAGGGCCGGATTTACCATTGGGCCAGATGGGCCCGGGCCCAGGCCCCAACATTGCCCTGTGCATCTTGCTTTTTAGCCCGAAAAACACCATGTTTTGCGCAAAAACAGGGTAAAATTGCAAAATTTTCCGAGCTTCGCGCACTGGTCCGTTATGTAGCAAAATTCACCTTTATTTTGGGTCAAAATGTCTGCAATTGATTTTTTTTTTTTTTTTTGTCCTAGTAAAATCTATGCTCGTTTCCCTCTAAATTGTAATGCTCCCGCCGCCACTATCGATCTTATACCTAACCCAAAACTTGGGCTTAGTGAGTGCACATGCCTTTTTGGCCTGGCCCAGGGCCTCAAAAAAGGTGGCCCTGGTGATGGCCATGCACTTGCTCATGTTGCTGGTGTATTGGTTTGATAGAAAGTCTGAATTTAATTGTTTAATTGGCTATGTCTGTAGATTTCAGTTGTCCTTATGCATGCATTCAGATTAATCCATCCATCGGTTAGGACGTTAAAGTCATTGATCCCATATAGGCCTACAGAGGTTCATAAAAGAAATCTAAGTTGACATGATGTAAACTGTTTGCGTGGTTCTGAACGAAGTTATAAGGTTCTGATAATTTGAATATATTGATATGGACCATAATGGAATAAAACGCCTCTCGGATCTGGGACTATGGTCCAGAAATCTAGGTATCATTATCTAAGACAAACAGGGTTGGTGTGGTTGAGTCCAGGAGAGCAAAGGTTGGCCTACCTCCAGGACTAGTTTATTAATTCGAGGTAAAACATAGTCCTCTCTTTTTCATTTTATGTAAATAAACTTCTCTTTTAGGCGTGCTATTTAATACTTAAAATCATGATCCATTCTACACAATCAGTATTTTTTATTATAAGTACAATGTATTATAGCCAAATAAAAAAAAGGTTTGTCTAACCTTAGAAAAGCCACACCGGTTTGCAATCTGTATTTCTTTTATTTTTAGGACTATGTGAAATGCGCCATTTCTTTTCTTTTGGGTCATTTTTAAAAATTTGTTGGCTAAAACAACCCAAAAACTCACAATGCCTAAAAAAACGCTATTCGCGTGATCTCCTCAGACAAACCTCTTTTTTATGTAGAGACCAGTATTATAGAATTTTTTTGCTGCTAATCGGTGCAAAAATGCTACATGCATCCTACATTCTGAAGTACATTATTAATTTATTATGTATCAAAGGGCTCACAAGTTTTAAGTCCCCTCCAAGACATTTCTTTATCAAAAAGTTGTTGACGACATTAAAAAAATTCTAAATGGTGTTGGTAGCCTATTTTGTTCACACTCAATCCAATTTACAATGTCTGACGTCGTTACATACGGTCAAAATGGCTCATTTATGTAAGAACATTTGCACTTCAATTTAAGAGTTCAATATGTTATACTAAAATACTTACACATTTCATGATCCTTTCTTAGCTCACCAAGAAATTCGCGTCCCCGATAGTTGAAGTTCAGTCTGTATATTCTGCAACTTCTCAAGCTGCATCTTTTCTTACATGAGCCATTGTGACCGAACCCAACGATGTGTATGAATTGGACCGGGTGTCTAGAATCAAATAGCCTATTATATAGTATACCTTTCTCGAGTCGGTAATTTCCCAGCAAACACACAAGGTTTTACAGAAAAGGTTTAAATGTCGGGTTATATAAAGGGTATAAAAACGTTTTAATAACATTCATACAACCTTGTCCAAAACTTAATGCAAAACATTATAATATAATGTTATTTAACTGTTGACAAAATATTTTGCAAAAATGATTGCACAATATAATTTACAATTTAACGTTTTAAAAACGTATTGATAATCTTTATATATTATAACCCGACATTTAAATGTTGTTCAAACGTTTTAAAATCATATTTGTGTCTGCTGGGTTAGATATTGTTTTTCATTGTATTTCTAAATGTAATGATGAGAAGTACATAAAAGTATGTAAAGAAATGATGCAAGGAATCCAACTAGTATAACAGATTCCTACAAAATTCAGTTTTGAGAAAATCTCAAAATTTTGATTTTACATTATTATGTCATTATGTTTATGATAAAGACTGAATTCTTGCTTGCAGTTCTAGCTATTTATAGCCATGTGCTACGTCCAACCCAACCCTGTCCAACCCATCCCTGTAACCGATCTCACATCCAAAACCAATGCTTTACTAAATTGTCACACTTTCATATCCTCCCATAGTTTAGGTCCCTGGATCGATGCCCTGGGTTAAATAGCAAAACCTAAAACTACCAAAAAACTGAAACTAGATTGTTCTCTGTCCTCGGGTTGGTTTTAATTATGAAGGCAACAGCTTCAATCAGTGGCACAAGAAGACACAATGGGAATGTTTTAATTATGAAGGCAACAGCTTCAATCAGTGGCACAAGAAGACACAATGGGAATGAACTTTGAGACAATACAATACACATAGGAAGCACATATTACTTCAAAAGAACTTTTATTTATTCAACAAGCAAAAATAAAGTCAAAATAAATTCCTGGGGAATAGTCTTTTTAACAGACTATTGCATAGGGAATAGTTTTTATGTACTTCTTATAAAGGAGGGCAAAGCTAATTCAATGACTGCACTTTTAACCAATCAGATGACAGGAATCTATTATGTGACCATCTCCAACAAAAGCAAGTCGTCAGACATGTTTTTGAGTAATAGGTCTTTAAAGATGACATTCCCATAAAAAATGAAATTTTGGAATTCTTAATTTCATGGTATTTGACTGCAAGTAGACTTTCAAATCTTATTAGAAGAGGTTTATTTAATCAATAACTTTGATAATCCCTATTCAATCCTGTGTAAGGCAAGAATTTACCGTAATTGGCCCATTACTTGGAATAGCAATTTGGCAAAAATATCAAGGTACCAAAATTATCCATATCTTGAACAGTATTGATGGTATTTATATAATTTTGGTATTATTTTTTAAAGCTTATTGTCTTGTGCTTACATTTGTTTTTAAATCATTGAATGTCAAAAATGCGACTTGTTCCTGGTTTTGTCAGAGCGGGTCACATATGAGGAATATACTAGTAATTACTTATTTAATGTGATATCAGTAATTCATTGAAATGAGTGTTACAAGAAATGCAACAGCAAAAAGGTGCATAATCATTATATTAAATATATTACATTCAAAATTCAACAATATAATGTAAACAGAAAGGAGGGCTATAGGGTGAATATGTGTTACAATGCTATGTTTTATTTAATTAATTTTGCTATTACCGTACATTTGAATCTGAAAAACAAACAGTGTTTGTAGACTATATATTGTGTTTTGTCTCAAGTTGAGAGTAACGCCGTGTTGGATTTTGCAGTGGCAGATTCGAATCGTGAATGCTAATCTAATCCCATGAGGCATATACACACATGTACAACGGCGATTCGTCTGTACGTTGGCAACATAACTGCATAACTGCACCGATTCGAAACTGGCACTGCAAAATCCAACACGGCGTTACTCTCAACTTGAAATGAGACACACCACATTAAGTGTTTTTCCCCCAGGTTTTTTTAAGCTTGTACACATTATATGTTTTGTTGACTCTTTATTTTCATCACACTTGATTATGGTCTTGAATGTTCATTGGCTTTTAACGGAGGAGTCAAATGGCTCATGCAATGTATGATAAAATAGGCCTATACCATATTCTCTCTAATTACAGTCCACTCTGAAAACTGTTCCACAAATGCTGTCAAAATGCCATACCTGTAGTACCCGTATTTTCGAACACTGATAACATGATATCCATGTGTGTGTGCAGCCATTGCATTGCTATCAACAGTGTTTACAGTATAAATTCATTATTGTTTGCATTGGTAAAAAGACCTTTAATTAATGACACTTTTTGGAAAATGCAAGGGGCAATAATTGTAGAGAATACAGTATAATATACATTTATCATTACATTACTTTGGAATGATCCTATAGAGTTATTACTATCTACAATATCATTTTATTTTGTACATATTTTGTACAACTCTTTTTATTATTTTTAATATGGCCTTTAGGCCTACACATTGTAATTGGCTACAAATATATATGGGAGATCGTCATGTTAAGGAATCTTACAATTCGCTAGCATAGTGCAAGTTAGAATATGACCATTGCTAGGTCAACAGGTTCACGCTTTGTTTGTTACAAACCAATGATCGAAATGATCAAAAAGCCTATGCCATATCATAATTAGGAACAGGTGCATGAGCCCAGGCATGAACCAGTAACCAATGGTTACTAACGTGCACTACGTCAGCGAATTACAACTAAATATTGAAGAACAAAGAATAAACCCATTGTAAATTACATGTACAGTTGGCACATATGTGAAATAAAACAATCCATCTTTGGCTTAAAAAATCTTGAATTAAACAAGAATGATTAATGATACAATATTGCACAAAATTCAAATCATTATACAAAAATAACAATACATCAGTTTTTCGTGTTATACTTAAGCTCTCTATGTGCATCTCAATCTCCAGCTGTGCCATCCTAGGACACCACAGTGACTTATTAAGGAGAACTCAATTGCCATTCCACAATATCTGTATTATGCCACCAAAAGAGGTGAAAAGAATAATACCTCCGACATGGGTGGGGGCTAACAGGGGTAAAACAGCCCATTACGTGGCTTGAGCCTGATAAACACAACAAAGCAAAACATTACAGTATTAGCCCATTTGCCTTTTTGAAGGACAATTTTGGAGGATAATTCATTTGCTATTGCCCTGAATTTCATGTACCCCCCTCAGGCCCCAAGGCTATTTCTGGGCGGCCCTGCAAAAGATCCCCTCTGGTGGCCAACAGGTGCGCAGGACTATGGCCTGGGACCTAATCAATTATGATAGCATTAATTTCTATAAGGAGATACACCCCTCACATCACCTGCTGTAGTCAGCACCTCTCTTGGACTTGACTGTGCGCTATGTGGTGACAAATACGATGGACTATATGGGGCCTAATCAATTATGATAGCATTAATTCCTGTCAGGAGATACACCCCTCACATCACCTGCTGTAGTCAGCACCTCTCTTGGACTTGACTGTGCGCTATGTGGTGACAGATGCGCTGGACTATATGGGGCCTAATCAATTATGATAGCATTAATTCCTGTCGGGTGACACACCTCTCACATCACCTGCTGTAGTAAGCACCTCTCTTGGACTCGGCTGTGCACTGCGCGGTGACAGATGCGCCGGACTGGGTGTATCAGTACTAGACCCACTACCATCATATAGAACATGAACTGCATCACCGCACACATTCACCAAACACTGACACTGTAAAATCAAATTACAAAAAAAAGTATAGTTTAGATTGATATGATTTGAGATTACCATCTTTTCCTTGTTGAATAAAATATGAAGGAATTGATGTCCCTGTTCTTTTTTGGAGGATTGGCAAAATAACCGAAATTTCTTTTTAGTCAGTAAAGTAAATACATCACAAAAAGCAATTATCTCCCCTTTAAGGTGGTACTCCACCCCCTGATAAATTTTGTGACTAATTTTGCATTTTTCTCAAAAAATAACTACACACTGGTAACAAAAGTTACATATGGGACAAGTAATCCAGTTTCTTCATTGAAATTTCAGTGATTCAACACAAGTGGTTCATTATATATGTTAAGAAATGAGGTTCATTCTAGCGGTAACTCTTTTCTCATCATAAATAGCGTACTGCTTGTCTTGAGTCACTGAAATTCCAGTGTAGTAAGTGGATTCCTTGCCCCTATAATATATACATAACTTTTGTTACCAGTGTGTTATTATTTTTTGAGAAAAATGCAAAATAGTCATAAATTTATCAGGGGGTGTAGTACCACCTTAATACAAGACAATAACTCACAATATGAATTTACATTCAATTTTAAAACTGATATAGGAAAAGAAATCCATATTATTAGTTCCATAAAATAATAATACTGTTCATGTATACCAAATTTTTCTGAATAGCTTCAAATTGGCAGCCATGGTGACTCATTGAATGAAAAAACCAATACATGTTCAAAAGTTGCACTAAAAATTAGTGTACCATTACATTCTCTACATGACTGGTCAAAGACGACCAATTAAGACCAATGATGACCAGGCACTCTATAGGAACAAAAGCAACCTTATCAATGAATTTTGGTGCAACTTTTGAATCAGCATCTAACTTCAGAGGCATATCCAGGGGGTTCAGAGTGTGGACACACACCTAGGGGTCTATGCCTAAAACATGCACAATCAGCCCTGAACTTACTCATACTGAGGTTACTGAGGGTGAAGACCCTGTAAAGGTATGAATTTTATTTTCTTATCTTTTTAAAATTGTGCTTTGCTCCTTCATTACCAGATTCCTATTCCGCTGAGTGCAGTACCAATCCAGTACCACCAGTGTATGCATTGTATGTGCAATTCCGATGAGGGACTCTAGAGTACCAACATAGGTAATCTAGAGTACTATTGGGCAGCAGTTTACCTGTGTGGGTTAGTCGGTGTTATGTACTTTCAGTTTCCCATGCGTTTGAATGGGAATTATTTTGCCTAGTCGCCACAAGTTTAGGGAGCACATTTCTTCAATATTTTGACAAGTTGGCATCAAATGTTCTATTCTATATTGTTTGGCAATAATGTCTTTTGCCAATAGTACATCCAAAGTTGTAATTTTGTATTCCAATTCTGCACTCTTCACAAGGGTGGAGAATTCGGCAGAACTTTGACGATAATTTTGCCTTTTTGGACACGAAAATGCATTCGATCCTTAATTTTGTTTCAATCGAGTCTTGATTTAGCAAGTACAATAAGGTGGGTACCAATTTTATATACCTTTGATGAAATTTTGAAGAAATTTTTCGAATAGCTGACCTGCGCAAACCGTTAAGTGTATTTTCCATAGACAGACAAAATGGCGTGAGCCAGTCCTTAGGTACGGTATGTATTGTAGGACAGGCGAGCGAGTCTAGTGTGGGTGGCAGCAATATAGGAATTTGGTGATGTTTTTTTGCCTATATCTCAACTTTGGCCTGATTAGGATCAGATTGTATCACATAATAAAGTATGAAGACTTTTAGTTTTCATTTGGTGTGTCTTACCTGGTTTTTATGTGGATTATCTAACAACACACAATCAATAAGTGTGTACGCCACCAATGCGTTTCCACCTAGTGCTGTGACATGGGAACGTATAATGGCGTTCACTTCTGACATGCATCCATGCATAAAACCACTCACACCTCCACACTGAAAATTAAGGCAAATTACAAGAAAGTACAAATAAAAAATCAATTTTAAAACTGGAGTACTGCTGTCAGATATTTGATCACTGCATGCAGAATGATTCTCACATGAAGATATAACTCACAAGTGCCATGTTTCACTTATGACGATAATACCAATGGTAATAATGACAATAATCCCCAAATCACAACTGTTGGTCCTAGAAAAAAATTAAACATACACAAATTTGAATATCTAATTGTCTTAAATCAAATGAAACTAAGTAATAAAGTCAAATCCTCATCCATTTTGTTCAGACAACACAGTAGGTACTGCCAATATCCCTTCCAAGTAAGGTAATTAAAATGCAGCTTTTAAGTAAATTGACAGTGCTTTTAAACGATACTGTTCAAGTAGAAAATTTATGTTAAAATTATTTTGACACTTTTCATGTCTCAAGCAGCTAATGCGCTATTCCATTTGAGAAACCACACTCCCCTGTAGAAGATTTACAGAGGGAGTATGGGTTTCTAACAGAATGGGCAATTGGGCAACTTCCATTTGAAATTGAATTGGATTTATGTAAAGCCATGCACAATGGGAGTATAGGTTTCAAAATAATTAATCCTAGCCAATTCCATTTGAAAAACATACTCCCTATGTGGAAGACTTTTCTTAAAACTTCCACAGGGGTATAGAAGACTTCAAATGGAATAGTCCAATGGGCAAATATATATATATATATATATATATACCTTTTGTGTATAGGTCAAAGTAAGGAAGCTTTTAGCATTACAAATTTAAAAACAAGTGAAACGTTTGAAGTTACAAAGTCCAAAAATATTATCACACAATAATGTCCAACTTGTGGAAGACATGACATTAATCTCCCACACAGGGAGTGTGAACTTCAAATGGAGTCACATGAATGGGTGATTCCATTTGAAATCTACACCCCTTTATGGGAGGTTGAATGCATGTCTTCCATAGGGGATGTATGGATTTCCAATACAATAGCCCATTGCTCTCTTACCTCTCTGACAGATGTAGATTCTCTTATACAGAATATATTAATGTTGCCAAGGTAACGATCTATGATGCCATCAGGTATCGTACTCAGAGGTGTAATCTCAACTAGAGGTCTCCAATTCATACTCTCCTGGACACAGCAAATAGGATATAATTTGGTTAGAATCATTTCATAAACAAAAAACTTTTTGACCACAGTGGGCCAAGGTTTCCTGAAAACCACACGCACCAGAGTTGATTAATGTTAAATTGAGTTAATAGGAAGCACAAAGTTACCTTTTCCTTAAACTAAACTGAAATATTGAAAGAGTGTGTCATCCTCTTTTTATGACATTTTACAGTAGATATAAAAAAAAAAGCTTATTCCCAAAATTTCAGTTGATTCCAATTTTGTGAGTTATGCATGATTATGTGTATTACACTACTCCATAAGCATGTGTTGTAATTTTCTTCTGGTGCACCAGAACATAATTCAAATTTCACGATATCTCTGCTAAAGGAATTAATCTGCAAGAAATATATGTTACATAAACATAATAGCCAGAGGTTTTCGGTGGTATAAAAATATCAACTTTTTTTTTAGAGAAGTGGGTGGAGGAGGCTGATTCCAGTTAATATCCACCCCCTATGGATGACTTGACCTTAATCTCCCACTCAGGGTGTAGATTTCAAATAGAGTCATCCATTCAGGTAACCCCAACTGAAATTTACACCTCCTATGTTGTCTTACATAGAGGTATATGGATTTCAACTAAAATAGCCCACAGCTCTTTCAGATATAGGCCTATGACCCACTGAATTATGTTAGATACCACTAACGAAACAAAGAAATTTTCAAACAACTTTTTTTTAAATTGAACCACAGAGTTTAGCACTGACTCTATTAATCTTAAAATTGTATAAAAAAAATGATTGCAATTCATCCAACAATTGTTATCTTAACCTATGGATGCTACCAGCCAAATTATCAGCTTCTAATAACTATTTTGATTGGCTAAAAAGCGAGCTTTATCATGACTGAATTGAGTTTTTTGGTTCAGAATGCCATAAAATGCTGGCTTATTTACTCTACACATTAACATGACAAACTGCTGTGTAATTTGTTTGCACTCACTTGGCTTGGTGGCAGGACAATTCGCTTTTCAAGTCGGACAGGTTTCTGACCTGCATGAAGAAAATATACAACTTGTTACAATGAGATTTAAAACATTATGTAACCATAGCTACATGTACATGTACTATAACCCTTTAGTTAATGCGACTCTTTTGGGTCATATTAAAGGAGAGAGCATTTTGAAAAGTTCTGATTACATGCATGTATACTGTATTTACTCTTTTAAACATCCGGGGGTGGGGGCTTTGCATATTTGAAAAGGGAGCGTTTGTTAGAAGTGAATTTCCAATGAAAAAGCCTCACAAAATACAACTTCCGGTTTGATCAACATGGCACCCCCTATGGAATAATACAATCTACGACAACAATAATCATAGTATCAATGTGAATCATTTTGTCCCTGATACATATATACAAACTAACCTTTATTAGGTGTTGAATGTTTAGGGCCTTGTTCTTTCTGTAGCTCACGAGCTGGATCTGTGAGTTCCTCCATAGTAAACATCAGCTCAGCATCAGCAGATGATCGTGTACCTGCTGCACTAGTACCTGTAATAATAACATGAAACAAGTTGGTTTGATCTTTTATTAAGTGTTGAGTGTCAAGTGTCACTTGTTGGGATGGATCTGTGAGTTTCTCAGAGGAATACAAAAGAGAAGCAGGGAAAGCTATTATAGCATAATAAACCTGCTCCAAATGAAACGTATTGCTCACAAAAATAAATAATTCCTCAATTACTGATCATGTGTCAAGAGATAACCATATAAGACCAGAACAGTTTGTCAGACAAGAAATCCGCAGGGCAAGATGGGCAGAAGCAATATGGATCTGCAAGAGAGGATATAACACCATGAAGAGATATGAGGGGACATTATTTTTTACAAACATATTTGATTCTCTACTCAAGATCTACATTGGAGACAAGAGTACCACTTCTGGTGAAACCAAAACATCTGGTTCAGGTTCCCGCTCCTATGCAGATGGATCAATATCATCATCAACGCTTTGATAAAGTCAGAAGTCTTCTGGCGAAACTATTAGCAGAAAAACATAAGTTTTTTTCTTTGGTCTTGGCAAATAACTCTACTGAAACAAAGTTTACAGGGTATTGACTCCTAAGTAAGCATTCCTGGCATATATTGTGACTTTAATCATTTACCTTTATGTGGTGTGCTATCTTGCTGTGTTGACACTTCTCTCACTTGCACTGCAGATGCAGTTAAATAAACCTGCAAGCATAAAAATGGAACATATATCGATAGAAGATGCATAGCAGGAACGTGTTTAAAGTTAGCTCAATTGATAAGGCATTCAACTATGGTGTGCGAGGTTGTGGGTTTGAACCCTGGCGGTGCTTTAGCACACTCTGATGGAAAAATTTAGTTAACTTGAAATTCACCTGGACAAGGAACTTACTTCTTATTTATTGTCTTGTTGTAACCCTTAGTGTCATGCCAAGGACAAAGCATTTTGGCCATGATGTGACTTGATCCTGTGACCCTATTACAATAGGTCTGATCACGTAACCATTAAGCCACCATGCTCGCATGTGCTTGTAGGCTTAAAATGAATGGAAATCCCAAATTACCTGTATAATATCATCTTCTGGAAGCATGACATCAAAGCAGAGTTTACACAGACATAGAGGAGCCATGGAACGTAATTTGAAACACATTGCCTGCAAACAAAAAAGAAACAAAATAAGTATAGGCAGGTCAGCTTCTAGTAGGTCTTTAGTAAATAAGTAAATTCACTATAGGTTAATCTTATTAAGTAAAGATGGCTGCTGGTGTTGCATGTGGCATCACTGCTTTAAATATTCCACTGCTTTTGTTGTTTACAATGACTTTTTATATGAAGTTTTTAACTTAGTAACACTGTCCACGAGCCTTGAACATTTGTGGTTCTTAAGCACTTGGTGCTCACAGATTTCTCATGGATGTCCTCATTTGCTGAGGTTAACAAACACACATGTATACGCCCCCATAATACTTGCAAAACACCAGCAGAATTGGTAGCAACACATTTTGTATTTTTTTAATTATCCAACCACGGACACACATGTTTTGAGCTCACCTGTACCAAGTCATTAAATATAGGAGAGAAATGTTTAGGTATTGGTTCTGTGACTGTCTGCATCTTCATCATGGTGATCATCTAAAACAAAACATAATAATTTGGTTAAAACATGCTTTCTTCACAAAATATGAGAACTTTCGACAATGATTTTGTCTCAAACTAAAGATGTTCAATTACTACATACGTACATAGACGTGATGAGATAAAAGC
Organism: Amphiura filiformis; assembly: GCF_039555335.1. Lineage (NCBI taxonomy): Eukaryota > Metazoa > Echinodermata > Ophiuroidea > Amphilepidida > Amphiuridae > Amphiura > Amphiura filiformis. Next base: position 63,013,446 of record NC_092639.1, on the reverse strand, counting down.
ACCGATTTCCTATCCAAGAAGTAGCAATTAATTAGCTTTCTCATTAGGGACCGGTCACTATTTATGCCAGGGGGAATGGGAAATTTCAATTTTGTATTCCCACTTCACTTCTGCTCTAAAATTCTGTGTTCCCCTCTTGTTTTATGACATTTCTCCATTTAAAATTTCACATTCTCCTCTTTTTCATGGCAAAAACTTTTTGGATTCTTCCCCCCGCTTGCGCACAAAACAATTTTGCATTCCCATCTCTGGCATAAATATTGACTGCTCCCTTAACTCGAATCAGCCAAATTTTTAACTGATTTCAAGTGTTTTCAAATTTATACACTTCATCAAATCAGCAAAATGTGTGGCATCAGAGCGTCACAATGGAATGAACTGAAACTGGCGCTATATCAGACTCCACACACATTGTACACATACACATACATGTAAAATTGGTCAGCTAAATATCAATGTCAAATCCTCATAAGTTTCAACAACTTCAATTGCTTCTCTCTCCTCAACTGAAAAGCACCAATTTCTTTTCATATCAAAATCACCATACATTGTACTTCAAACATCACATTATTCACTACTCAGTTGTAGCCCTACCTGTAAATGCTTATTGGGAAAGAGGTTACCAGGAACCAGTTCAGTACTGCAATCATAGAAACCTGCAGAGAATAGTGGCAAGGGAGATATTGGTTTTAACATGGTGAGTGAGTTAGTTTACAGTATACAAGGGTTATATCAGACCTGTCCTTGAATGTGCCGTCCCTGTTTGGCACTCCAGTATATCCCAAGCTCTAGATCTAGCAAGCACAAGTCCATTCAGAACAATGTACAGACTACACTATTATAGGGGATGATCTGAATTCCCGTAACACTAGGATGACTGATATTTGCAAAATTCAAGATGGTTTACAGCATGCGCCTATGCTCCTCCAGGGAGGTTGATGAATACATGAACAATGATTGTAAACAATAAGTTGAGTTCCATATTTTATTAGTCTTCTTGAAACCACTAGGATTTATGTTTGATTAGATTCAGGATTATGGATAATACATACCTTCTGGTAAATGGGGCTCAAATAATCCTGCTACAGTGGCACTATCTTCAACATCATCAACCTAAATCAAACATGAAAATATCTTTATTGCACCATATAGCTACATGACATCGTGATTTCCCCATACACTACCAGATTACTATAAAGGATCTCTATATTTTGGAAAATCTTGGTTGGTCGGGCCCGTAGAACAGGGTTTTCTTTTTTCGTCGCCTAATGGCCCAAATCAAGCAGCCCACGCAGGGTTAGCCAAATCGCCACAGGGCCCATTCTCCGTTAAAGTGTCCAAGTTTGGTCTCAGGAATGACAAAATGCCAACCACAAAGAATTCATAAAATTCATTCAGAATCGTAAACTTTAATAGTGTAAGAACACAAAACAATGCATGGGTGATTTTTCAACAATATTTCATTTTTGAGCAATATTACTTGTACGTATTGGGGTAACGATCAGTGGTAACGATCTGTGAAACCCTTTCCCATCTTTGTCTTAATCGTGCAAGTGTAAAAACTGACCGACTAAATACCCATACTTGATCAGTCATCACCCAATGTACTAAAGTCTGGTATGGTATTTGGCTTCATTTATCACAGCGTTTTTCCGAGGAGAGTAGAATTTAGGTAACGATTCTGTGAAGGCATGAACGTAACGTCAGGACTTTTTGCCATTAATAGACCTGATTTTTTTTACTTTGAAACCATTGTGTTTTGTTCCATATATATAATATAACTATGGATCTGCTTGATCCATCACATATGAGAACATCCATCTAGCCAATTATTTTCACAGATTGTTATCCATTAGAAATATGGTAACGTATCTGTGAACAATATTGGCGACATAGTCTGAAAGACCTGTTGGAAAAATTTAATAATCTGTGTTGTGATGATTTATACTTTATAATTAGGGCATGATACCAGCTAATGAAAAGTACCTATAATCCATTATGTGCGCATGTTTAGAGAGCAGGGACACGTTATACTGAACACACCTTGGCTGGCGACATGGAGGAAAACAATGGACATGCATAATCAGCTTTATTGTTTTATACTTTCTAGGCATGTTACAACCTCTAGCCTCACACATTTTAAAAAGCAACTCCTAAGTATAAGTTATATTAATAAAAGTTATTTCTTTCTGAAGAAACAAGTCTGAATACGACTTGACACTATGGGCGACACATATTTGGCATTTTGAACACTTTATCGGAGAATGTGCCACAGAACTGTAGCCAGTCCAATGTACCTTTATACTTTTGCATGCAACATGCTATACAAGTTTGTTTTACTATTCTGTGTCATATTATCACTGCAATGTGTTTTATGCAAGAACTTGAAAAAGCAATACACATCAGATCAACCATTTGTTATAAACTGCTATACTGCTATTTCAGGATGCTTAACTTATCAGCAGTAGTGTTTGACCTTAGGAGAGCCAGGACATAAATTTAACTGATTGATGATCAAATACCTGTATTAAGCTTACTCACATAATATGGCATTCAATATATGGATATTCAAATAAATATTATTATTTATTACATATAATTTGTCCATTTGAAACATCTGTCCCAAAAAACCTTCAAATAGAGCAATTTTGAATACATGGCCTCTCTATTGGCTACAAATTTATACACTTAAGTCATTATTAGTTATTAGAGGGGATCCTCTATCTACATATGTATATTACAGACAATATGGTATATTATTTTTTATATCAGGCTTTTGAGCGATACAACAAAACTATGTATTGTATAGTTTTTACAAAACACCCGGATGCAATACAATATTGTACGCATAGCGCGTATGCCATCACCCGTCACCATGGTCACGGCACCTGACAGCACCAACACGCATCACAACAACGCAACAACACTGCCACTGTACCGGCTCACAGGAGATTTTATAAACAAGTAAAACCACAAACTTAATTTGTGGCAATTCTGGATGATGAATAACCTAGGAAATATAATCCACATTTGCAAATAAACCTGTATATTTTCTGAATTTGTCTTTGGGGGAAGGAAAGCGCAGAAAACAAGAAGTTCAATACGCATTGGTTAGGCCTGGTGGCTAGGTAAACTTAAATTTTCATTTTACCACAGAGAGAAAGCCTGATATAAATAATAATAATAATCTTGAATGGCTTAATTTCGTGTGATACAAGAATATATTGCACTATATAGCAAAATATTGCACTCGTCTACGACTGGTGCAATATTTTTCTATTTTGTGTAATATGTTCTTGTATCACACTCAAAGCCATTCAATATTATATATTATAGTGTATAGGCATCAATTCATACCTCTATGACATAGGTATCTTTCTGTGATGCCGTTATGGATGCATCTACTAGTTCTTCTGTGCTTGTACTCAATGTTTTAGGGCTGTCCTGTGGACCCGGATCCATTGATTCCTACATAGATAAACACAGCAAATTGCAAGGGGGCTATGGGTTAGAAAACACAGTGATACATGCTATTAAACCTGCATGGATTCAAACAGATGAATGCTATTAACAAATGGGTTATTCCATTTAAAATCCATACTATAATGAAAGACAAAGATAAAAAGACTAGTTTGCGTCTGACGTCACTGTCAATCAAATTCTCTACGATCCTTGATTGGCTAATAGCGCGTATAAGGAAGGTCGATTCATCTGGCTGGTGCCGATCGGAGAAAAGGAATAGCAGTGAATGGCGAAAAATACATACTCTTACAAGGCAAAAAGCAACTTTTTTTAGGCATTGTGGACATGGTGCCGTCACCAAAGAAAGTATACTATTAAGACCTAACTTTTGAGATAGTTTGTATGTTTGATGGTGCAAAATTAACAATAAGGCGCTCGGTTTACCGCCGTGTTCAGCAAGTCATATCATCACGACACTTGTAAACAAACCGTGCTCTGAGTTTGATTGACAGATGACGTCAGACGCAAACTAGTCTTTTTATCATTGTCTTTCATACTACCCCTGTGGAAGATAGTGGAATGAACCCATTAGGCAGCTACATGTGAGTGTTAGGGTTAAGCAAGGCATATGATGCATTGTTGGATTAAATCACTCAAAGCTATCAAACACTCCATCTGCTTTAATATGTACCACTCAATGCTGTAAAGTTATATCAGTTTTGCTCAAGCCCAGGGGCACTATTGCTTTTCATACCAAGTCCCTAATTGGTTAATTACATGATATATTCAACAGAGGAACCAATCAAAATAGAGCTTTTGGATCACTAAGTAATTTTAAGCTTAATCATTTAGACCCTCATTATAACCAATCAAAATTGTTTGAAGAGGCCCGTAATTTGGCCAGTAGTGCCACTATGAGATTAATATCTAGGGTTTACATGCAGCAATGTCCATTTCATTTCATTACATGGAAAACCACCATCTGGAGATTATAGCCCATAATTTCTGTCCATTTTAGGAAGAGTTCTTCAAAACTTAAATCAAATCAGTCAATTTTACAAGATGCCCTCCACTGACCTTCGACGAACAAATGGGGACATCTTTATCTTTATCCAAAACAGCCCACTTTACAAATTGCCCTCAAATGACCTTTGACCTCGGAACACTTGGGTTACCAATATGATGCGAATACTTACTGTGTGGTGCAAATCATAGACATCTTTGTTTCTAGCTGTGACATCTTGAAGTTTCTTTTGAATTGATTGCATTAGATCGGCACTCCCTGATGCACTCTGCTCAACAAAAACACACAAACATTATGTATTATATTCCCCATCGGTAAGATGTGTAAAAGCCATAATGTGTGATTGTAATGCCCAATGGTGCACTAAAATACCATGCGAAAGACTTAAGCCTGAAGTGCTTCATTACAGTAACATTTCCAAGTTCTCATAATAAAACCAGCGATCCCCAGATTTATTTGACAATTCCCCACAGAGCTCCACTGTTGAGCAGCTAAGTGATTTTCTTTCGATCTATACCTCATTATTTTAAAATGATCAGAATACCTCCTTGACAGTTGTTACTATATACCATTTTCAACCATGAAATGCATTGACATAGGTGTCAAAGATGGGGAGGTAATCTCAAGCTTACAGATTTGACGCGAATCCGCGAATCCGATTCGCGATATATTCACGCAAAATTGGGTCGACACAAATCTGTTCGGAATCGACTAGCATTTATAAGCTTACTTCTTGAATTCTGATTTACTCAAGATTCCCATTTCATTTTAATTTATTCGCTGTCTATCGAAGTTTTTAACATGTACACCAAAAGCTACCAAAATAACGAATGTGACACACATGTGACACACATGTGACGTACGTACACCATGGAAGTCATTATTCTATGCTGTCACACTGCCTGCATTGACTGTATAATGGCTGCCCTGCTGTTGTAAGGCGCTTGTGGTGCATGCTTCAAACTCAAGTCTGAATTTGTGGATTCGCGCAAAACTACACTACGAGAATCCAGTCAGATTCTCCCAACCAGCCCACGAATCTGAAGGCCTGAAGTTATTATCTTTTTGATATGTAAAGGGCATTCATTTCTTCAAGGTCACCAAAAAGTCATTTTTAACACCAAAAAGTCATTTTTAACACCAAAAATGAACAATACTACTATTTCCCCTTTTCCAAAATCAGGGAGGACAACCGACTCTCCCTCCAAAAGTGAGATGAAAATGAACACACAACTTTGCTTCTCTAAAAGAGGCAATCATTTTAAGATAAGAGTCATTAAGGTTTACACAACCTTATCTAGTTTATCGTCCAGGATCATACATACATACATACATACATACATATACAATTTATACCGCGCATATTATCTAATTAAAGGTCAAAGCGCCTTTACAAACTACAGCCAAGGCTGGAATAGAAACAAACAAAAAATACATAAGGAAATAATTACAAATTACATTTACATAAAAAGATGTGTTTTAAAAGTTTTTGAAAACAATAAGGAAACAGCTTCTCTGATGGAGAGAGGAAGCATGTTCCATAGCCGGGGTCCAATGACGGAAAAGGCCCTGTCACCTGTTGAACGATGGGTTTTGGGAATGTGGAGCCTAGTATGATCAACGGATGAACGGAGGTAATGATGTGAAATGCTTTGACTGTTGTATAAAGTAATATCAGAAGAGAGGTATGTTGGTAGTGAGCCATTTAAAGATTGATACATATACACAAGCAACTTAAAATTAACACGTTGGCGGACAGGTAGCCAATGAAGCCTCGCCAGGTAGGGAGATATGTGCTCACATCTCTTAACTCCGCAAATCAGGCGCACAGCTTTATTTTGAATTCGCTGAAGTTTGTCAAATTGCGCATTGGTGATGCCTGCAAGCAATGAATTTCCATAGTCAAGGCGAGATAGAACAAGAGCCCTGATAATATGATGGCAAGTGTCCTCATCTAAATATTTCCTGATTCGGCCAATGTTTCTTAGCTGGTAGTTAAGAGTGCGGCACAATCCCCCCACCTGGCTGGTCATTGACCCATCCGAATCCATGATAACACCCAGATTGCGGACGGAATTTGACGGAACATGTTGGTCAAAATCTCACATTACATACATACATACCTTTCCAGACAATCTCAATGGTGCTGGAGATGGCAATGCACACATATATGTTCCTGTAGCAGTCTGAAACATGAAAATATAAACAAATCTATCAATACAATAGATTGTCAGTGATTGAAGACTAAACTAGACCTAAATACAAAAAAAATCACACAATCTTTCATCTGCAAGAGGGAAGCTGTGAGTGGGCAGGCCTAGCAAAATCTCTCACATTAAGAAGTGTTCCACCCACTTCTGGATCAGATACTGCATAAAGCTATAAATCAAATTACAATTAGTTGATCAATCACCTATAACAATCTATAAGTCAATAAAATAAAAACAATAAAAATAAATAGCATCAATAATTTCCAAAATTTATATTTGTATATTTTGGACATTGTTGTTCAGTGTTGATAAAGATAACAGAGTGGTTATCGAAACGTACACAGTAAGTGCAATTTATTGGATCAGAAATAAGAACCTTTTGATTGACTTTATTCTACCGATCCTGACGAATTTGTTCAACCATTGTGGTCATATGGCAAGCTACAATTTTGTCCATAACATTACCTTATCAAGGAAAGTGAACTTATTGATTCAAAATTATTGATTCAAAATCAAAGGTGAACCATGCCAACTAAACAAAGAGTTAGCGTTGGGCGATATCGCGCCCTGCGATATATCGCGATATTAAATCCTAATCGCGATGACGATATGTAGAAATAGTGACAGGCGATATACTTATAATTGGTCTCCCCATCCACTCAGGATGCCACGACCAACGAAATGTTCAATGTGTATGAGGGCAGCAGTGGTCTCCCATACACTCAGGATGCCACGACCAACGAAATGTTCAATGTGTATGAGGGCAGCAGTGGTCTCCCATCCACTCAGGAGGCCATGACCAACAAAATGTTCAATGTTCATGCAATGCAAAGTAGCGGAAAGCACAGACAATAATGGCGGCAATTGGTTTCACACTGTTTTTAATAACATTTCGGATATAAAGAAGCTGTTTTGAACGATGGCAGTGGATTGAATAAGTATGTTTTGTACTTGTTTATTTGTGTATACTTGTTGCTTCACTGTTTGCCGGGCCGTTTTGCACCCGTATATCAGTGAACTTCTGATATGGCATGCATACATGTAATTGAGAAAAATATCGTCAGATGGCGATATCGTGATATGTTTTTGACTGCGATATGCGATATGCAAAAGACTGACGATGCCCAAGCCTACAAAGAGTATTAAATCTACTTACCGCTGTGCCAACAAGTAAGACTTCACCAATAGTAATCTGCACTCTCAGTCCAAATAGACTATTCATACCTTTTAACTGAAATGGAAAGGTAATACGATTGATTGAAATCGGCCATAACCTGTGCGAGATTTAAGAAAAGTCTTCCATAGACGGAGATATAGTTATTCTGAAACCCATTTGCCCCTGAATATGGCTTTACCTCAGCACTGACATATAATCTGGAATGAGCGTTTTGAGCATTTCGACAGTATTTTTTGTTATGGGACATGAGAGCACCTCAGACGTATCAAATTGCATTCTGAATGCGAAGCATGTCTTTCTGATATCAAATAATTTTCATTTTTTTGAAAATCACGACATAATACAAATTTTATGACAAATTATAAAAATTTGATATTTTTCAAATTTTTGATATATAACAGTCCTCGAAGTAAATTTTATAAATCTAATGATATATTTTTAAAGTGTATGTAGCTGGGAGGAAAAGCTGATGATCAATTGAAAATTTTGACCTTTCATATTGAAGATGTGGATATTTCCTGAAAATATGTATTTCCCTATACTTTGTACAGGGAAGATCCAAGCAAAATTACATCCCTGTTACTTTATATTTTCCACAACTGGAGTGTGTATTTCAAATGGAAGGTATCAATTTGTCTGTTCTATTTGAATCCCATACTCCCTCTGTGAAAGACTTCAGCTAAATCTTCCACGGGGGAATGTAGATTTCAAATGGAATAGCCTAATCCAGTGGAGTTGTTGAGACAGTGTGATATTCAGTGTCAACATTTCATAGTGAGGTATTCTTTAATACTCTGCGTGCTAGTCATAAGCTTCAACATAAAAAGACCAAGTTTTGAGAAATTTTCTCAAAATATCAAGAGCTATCTTAATAACCACTGAACCAATACTAGGCTTGTTTGTACTCATTTTAATGCATTTTTCATGCTGATTTCAAATATGGTCATGAAATTTTACAATTCTGAAATTTTTGAAAAATTCAAATAAAATTTGAAACTTGTCGTCTGCAGTCGACACCCATGTGGAGAGAGTTAATACTGCTACTTGACTCACCTTTAATTTATTCATTATCTGTCTATGAAGTTCATATTCCATGAATGGTAATGCCTGTAAAATGAATATCAAATTCAAGATAATCAGTAAACTTAACAATGTAAAGCCAGTTCAACAGGGACCAAAAAAAGAAAAGAAAAAAGAAACTTTATAGTGGCAAACACACATTGTGTAGCAGATCTACAATGCTATTTGCAAATATTCATATAATCTAAATTGATTCATCTTCTACTTACATCACTTATAAGAGAGGCGTTATTTTCACCTTGTGCTTTCCTTTTTGCTCGGCATATTCTGTACAAAACAATGACAACAACAATAATGAAATTATACTAATGTTTGTGACCGCTAAATTAATTGCACTTGGATATGCAAATCTGTAAATATTTCATTTATAGTTCCACTATGATGGACACTACATCATAACTTAGTATGAGGGATTTGTTTTTTGCATCTACTCTGGGCATGTTTTTTTCTTAGGTTACAAAAAAAACAACTACTTTACTTTGAAAGTGAGCTTAATAAGGGAAACAATCAAACAGGCAAGCTCAATAATATCACCATAGACTAATACAGACTATTTTTCGCAACAGTTAAAGTCCCTGTGTTTTGTATGCTGTGAATTCTTGCATATATGAGAGCTGATTGTTCAATCATGCATACAATCACACCAGTGTTGCGAGCCTTTGACAATATGTTGAACTCTTTATTGCCATGCACTTTGCTAGTACAGTGAGGTGAGTTCAACTAATGTCTGGGCCACCCTAACCCTTTCCCCATCCCCTGCTTTCATCAGCTGAGTATGGAAGACATGACAAGGAGGTGAATTTCATATTGGGTTACCAAAATGGGTGACTCAACATGAAGTCTACACTAACATTAACATTAACATCCATTTTAGCGCCTTTGATAAAAGTTACAAAGCGTGTGTGGGAGATTAAGGTCATGTCTTCCATAGGGGGGGGTGTGGATTTCAATTGGAATAGCTCTCACCTGGCTGATATACAGCAGCATTTTCCTGTGTACTGTAATTCAGGTGGAGGCTCCACTGTGCTAAATAGAACATCTGGAACCTTTTGTTTCCTGTCACATTAATAACAAATGATAAAACATAATTATCACAAAGACAAAACAAGAACTGAGGTCACAGTTCTGCGGCAGCTCTGACAGTAAGTAAAGGGTTACTGGTTTTGTTACTGTACACTTATAATACATGAAAGCATAGCCCTACTAAACAACTACATTTAATATACACTGTCATTCGTAATTATTTATGGATGCAAATACAGCAAGTTGTAAAAAACAACCGGGAGCCCAACTGAATGACTGTATGCAGAGGATGGTCATGAAATGTGGGCATAATTTATTTTTTTATCTTTTACTTATCATAACAATATTATTTTTGGGCATTATTTATTATTTTTATATTTGGAATAATATTTGGGCTGTGTGTATTGATCATTTTCTCTTTTCAGAACTTTTGTAGCCTTGAAAAGGGCTGTTTGGTTTGGTGATGAGTGAATTCACTCAGTGGCTATAAATCGTCAATATGGAATCCTACAGGCGATAATGTTACGTGCCTGTGGTATTTAGCATCTGCAAGTTGTATCATACTGCTCCCTCGGATATTCCTAAAGGCCTTGTGATTTCTCTTGCTTGTTTTAACAATGTTTACTGTGCAATTCAGAATTTCCACAGCGATTGTAATTTCATAAATTTGGCTGTTACTAAGCAGAAGCAAAAGCTGGTTCTCCATGTTTCTAAAACATCACCGTCCCTATCGTGATTACATTGATTGATATTCCAAACATCATGCACCCAAAATTGCATGCCTCCATGCACTGCCTATTGTTCTAGTGGAAAAACAAACATTGCACTTGTATTTTTTAACCGATAACGAGATGACCGATATGACCATATGACCCGATATGACACAATTTGTTAGTGATAGTCTCAATTCGCAGTCATTTATTGATTATGCTGGTATACATACTTTTATAAAAAAAAAATCTGGCCAACTGAAAATCCAGGGAAAAAGTAAAAAAATCCAGAAAATCTGGGGGAAACTTACTTGCAGAGTTGGCATTTGGTCAGGTTAACTGGAAATGGTAGTGTGGAATCATTATATGGAATGTGGATTATAGAACACTTTGAATTGCTATCGGCTGTTTGCGTTGTGTCTAGTAAGCTGGAGTAAATAAGAAAGAAAATATAAATGGCAGTAAAGAATCATAGTATGAGTGTGGCACATTGTAAACATCTTAAAATTAATTCAAACTCACAACCTTATTCTCATCTTATCAATCTTAATTATCTTCAACTTGATAGAGCTTTAAAAATGTCACAAATTGATACCAAAATTTAACTAAAAAGACATTCACCTTAAGAGTAAAATTGTTTGGAAACAATTATATTGGAATAATTTGACTTGCTGAGCATTTTAATACCAAGATCAAAAAGGGAACCAGCATCTAGTGCTGAAGGTAAATAAGACAGACTCATGGTGTGGGAGAAGCACCCTCCTGGTTCACGGCAAGGGCCATGCACCAAGGGAAAAAGAGATTTGCCTGTAACCTATATATCTTTATACTTCTACAATTTCCCAACTGTTGCGTGTGAAATGTGGTCAACTTTTAGTTGTAATTCTTTTCATACAGAAATGCTTATGAATGTAATAATGTGTGCCTAAACAACGTCTAACTTGTCACCAAACTTCAATATGACCCTCATTTTGAACTCTGACCTCCACTTACTTTATTTCAGAAGTTGGTGGTGTTCCAGAAGCTTGTTGCTCCTTCTGGAATTCCTGCCTATCAAGTGACACCGTTAACACGGCGCTACCGCTCCCAGCACTACTGGGCTGTGGAGGCAATGGGGCCCTCATGTTTACTATGGCTGCTGTTCCCATCGCTGACAACAGTATTACTTCATCACTGAAACATCAAACAAAAGAACATTTTGTCATTATTATTCCGGGATTTTTTGTCAAATTATAACAATATTCATATCTATCATCTATGCACACAGGTAAATATCGTAAATCAGTTTCTACACTAGTATGCTTTTAATTAGAATAGTCTCAACGTCTTTTTATTTTAAAACTTATTAGTTCCTTGCTCTCTTACACAAAGGATAAACCAAAACTTACTCATGTCTGTAAAATATCTTATCAGAAAGTCTTGATACATATTTTTTTTAACTTTAGAGAGTTGCCAAGTCTCAGAAATACATTAAAAATTTTGTAACATATCTTTTAAAAACATATACATGTTTTGAAACAAAAAAAGTCAAGGAATTTAAATACACAGATTATTGGTGTAAAAGCACCAATTTTGGAAAAAAAGTTTTTAGGCCTCATTTTCTTGTAACATCAAAAAAATTATTTGGACACATAATAGCATTCTTCAGACCGATGATGCATTTACGATACTTACTATATACTAGTGGTTTCTTTGTAACCCACAACAGCATGACATCCCATTGCAGCAGCATGAGAACGGATTTCAGTACGGATCTCTGTCCACCAAGCATCCCTTGTCTCTGGTTCATCTGAGGAAAAAAAATGAATTTAATCACGACAAATCTGATCACTCATTACCATACAATCCAACTTTCAAAAGTAGAATATTTGTGCTACATTTACTTTTGTACTTTTTGTGTTCCAAGAGGCTTTCTTCATATTAAAGTCACATTTACAATACATATATTATTTGGTAGGGTCAGGCATAGAGGCAAGGAGTAAACGCTGACCAGAAACTGACCAGAAAGATGTCAGGCCATGTGGAGCTATCATCAGTTGTGAACAGAGTTTATCGTCAGTAACAATATATCAAACCACTGAGAACAGAGCAAGGTTCCTTGTCCAAAACATCTGGAATCCAAATTTGGTGAATACTGAATACTTGTTTGAACATTATCTATACATGCTATCCATCCCGGGAGCATGGTAGCCGAGCCGAGCCGGCTCCGGCTCATAATCGGATGGATGCAGGTTAAAACCAAGGTAACGCCACCGTGTTGTGCCCATTGAGTAAGGCACTTTGTCTTGATAATTCGCAGGTGTATAAATGGGTATCAGCATTCTTTAATGCTGGGAAGGTAACAGACTTGCTGTGGAGGAGTTGTGGCGATCCCACCACAGCAACATTTGACAGTAGAGTTTGGCCGAATCACTAACTTAACAACAGAGAGATGGTCACTCAGTCTTGTAAAAAATACTAGTTCGACTGCTTTACCTTTACCTTCTCCATCCACACATATAACAGCCAACACTCGCATATCAACTCTTATCATGTCTTGTGAAACTGAACTTACCAGGGTTATGAATTTTATCCAATAGTTTGACAGACCTAGCAGCCACAACACCACCGACATGAATAAGAAACCCAGGTGGAAACACTGTTAACGTAAAGAATGGGTACTCCTGAAAGAAAACAAATTAACTGGGAGTTATGCAGAAGCATCCTTGTAATATATTTCACTGGTATCAAGTTTAGCTCAACATCAGCTCCAAATATCTGCAAAGTCGGAATTTGCGGTTCTCTGTGAAATTGATCCTAATCATCTGCCAATTGATTCCCACAAATTGATTCCCACAAATTGACCTTACTGCAGGTAATTCATGTTTTCAAGTCAATTTTCTTACTTGCTTTCTACTATTTTGATGAATCAATAAAAACAAATGAGAAGTCACTATTTTATATAACAAAACGATGTGAAAATGGTGATTTGTGCCATGTACAGAGTGACTTTAAATTCCATTAAGGACCCCAATGGAAATAGCCTTTATATTTAGGATTATGGGGCTATCAATGGTGTTATCAACCACTTGTGTGTTCTACTGGTAACCTAATAATGTGCAGTTCTATTTTATATATATTCTGTGGTTTTCTTTTTTCTATTTATGCACAGTGTTTGCTGCAATGCTTTTATAAATTGAAATTGAAAACCATATTAAAGATTCTTACCAACATATCTATAGATTGAGGGAGGATAGCAGTCTTTGTTGTGAGTGTTGGTTTCTGTGATATACCCCCACCACTCCCGCTACTACCAGCAGTGCCTGGGCTACCTCCTGCAAAACAAACAAACATCATTTCAATCAACAAAATGTCAAAACACATCCACATGCAAGACAACGAGTGCAACGAGTTGCATGTTTTATGATTGCCATTTCTTGGTTTCTAATACAAACAGTCATTTTATGTGTGATGAAGGAAACTATTTTTTTATTTTGAGGTTAATGACTGTGCATCAGCTGTTTTGAGAGTATTGTAAAAAATCTTCACATTTTGTTTATTATTGTGGGTAATGCTATACCACGTCACACACAAGAGGTCCACTGTTTAGTATAAGTAATCTTGCATCATATTCTTGTTTTGGCAAATAAATGACTGGGCTATATGCATTGCTATATCGCATATATTCATGATGTTTTCAACAACTCTTCCTATACCTTTGTACAGGAGCCAAGCGTTGTTAATCGGTGATGAATCCACAGTCTAGTAGCGTATATGCGAACGCAAGGTAACGCGTACGCGATACGCGTGAGCGCGTAAGATTCGTCATGCCTGGAAACACTATCTTATGTTGGAGGCAGCAGCTATATCATTACCGCTTTATTTTTTAGTTTTATTGCTCACTTTATTCTTTAGTTTTATTGCTGATATCAACAGAGAAATCACTGATCTTCTTGTAAGGTTGAGTGGCAATGGTAAACGGACATTCCGAATGAAAGAATCATGTAAATTAGACGATCTTTAGCTTGTTTTCGTTGTTGAAAGGATTCAATCATGTTTCACCGTTGTTCATCACGGATTAACAACTCGCGTCCGGCGTCTGCGTGGTTTACTTCGCCGGGCAGGCGAAGTAAACCACGCTGATGCGCGGACGTATCGTTGTTAATCCGTGATGAACAACGGTGAAACATGATTGAATCCCTAAATGAATCCACTATACTGCCCTTCCACAACAATAGCACAAATGACATAAATGGGCTATTCCAGTTGAAAACCATACACCAAACAGGGGGTGTATATTTCAAATTGAGTCACCCATACAGGTAACCCAATTTGAAACCAACACTCCCTATGAGGAAGATTAAGGTCATGTCTTCCATATGGATTTCAACTGGAATAGCCCAATTTTGGCAAACAAGTCAGGTGTGCTATTTTGACATGCTAGAATACCATATGTGACACGATCAAGGGGAATGAGTCACATGTCGGCAATTTTCAATTTGAACTTTTTTACATCATTTTCTGGCAGTTTACAAATGCTGGCATCTCATCTGGTTACAGAGTTATGAGCAATTTATCAATGGCTGAAAACAACATAAAACAAAAGAATTTGAGCACTGTTTTTGCCAATATCTCAGAAACAATATATTAGCGACATCCGACTCATTCCCCTTGATCATGTCACATATACTTCACAAATAATACAGCATTACCTGCTGGCAAGTCCGAGTCTGATGAATATCTGAACGGGGATACACATTTTGTCGGCGATGGTGGTTGAGGTGTAGGTGTCTTGTTCACAGGGGAAGTACCCAAATCTCCTTGATCTTCAAATGAATGGCTACTATATAGGTTGGATAATTGAAAAGTGTGCAAATGGGATTATTGGTGGTTAACATGCATTAAATATAAAGTCTTTCAAAATCTCTAATGTCAGATCGATCTACAAAGACTTTTCATTTGCATTTTAAGCAAAAGAAAATCATATCTTCTAAAATATTGTCCATTTTTTGGTGATTTCGTAACTTGGAACTTTCAAGTCACTGGGTTATTCCAGTTGAATTCCATACATCCTCTAAGGAAGGCACAAGGGGTGAAGATTCAAAATGGAGTTACCAATTCAGGTAACCAAATTTTGAAATTCACACTCATTGTGTGGAAGATTAAGGTCATGTCTTCCATTGGGGTGTATAGCCCAGTGGATGAAAAATGCGATTAACTGCCAAAAAATTAAATAATCTGTCATATTCTTGCTGAAAAAAGTTGATTGAATTGATAATTTTGTTCAAAATGCACCTTTTACTCCTTAAAATATTAGAAGCCATATCTTAGTAAGTACTGTATTCATTCTAATAAGCGCCCAGGGCACTTTACAAAGTCATTTTGAGTGGGCGGTTATTTTTACCTGGTTTACCTAAGTTTTTCGTAAGGGCTGTTTATTAGAGACAAATTTACCTATGTTATAATAGGGTCCCGAGATGTTCTAGTAGCTTTTCTGATGCAGTAAATGTATTGCAAGTTTACATAGGACTTCAAATCCTCAAGCTATTTCACTGTATCAACATCTATCAGTCACTTCAACATTAATGGTACCCTTTAGCAAATTGAAAAAAAAAAAAAAAAAAGTATTGGGGTATGGGCGCTTGTTGGAATGAATACAGTATTTCAATACACATCCTAGTCCTTATCCACCCTCTAACTTACACCTTGAACCCAACCCTTACCATTATAAGGTGGCATTCCTTTTCTTAATTTGCACTTTTCTGCAACATATGTATACTCACTCTTTGTGCATGTCTTTGGGTGGACTTGTAGACAATGGTGAGGCTACTGGAGCACTCTTCTGTATGGATACAACAGTTCCAATACCTCTAACAACAATACCAGATTCTCCTTCTAAATCATAGCATTGCCAGTAGCTGAAAAGACAAGAAAAATATGTCAGGCTCATTGTTTTTGCTACGAAAAAGGCAAATTGATATCACTATATGTGACCGTCCACCACAAATGAGCTGAATGTTGGCATTTTCACTTCTTGAGATATTGGAAATGTAAATTCTCCTCAAATTAAAAATGCCCCTGTTGCTTGTTTGCAAGGTAGTAAAAAATTAGTAAAAAACAAGTTGAGAAATTCTTTGTTTTCTATATGTTTTGAGTAGTTAATGGACCACATATCAAAAGAAAAACAAGCTCTGTTGACAACCCATTTGTGGTGGATGGTCAATATATATTTAGTATTAGGGAAGGTGTCAAATTCATAAACCATGGGCAAGCTATGTACACTATAGCCAAAATATTAAATTTCTCGATCATGAGAGCCAACTTGGGTACGCATAGTTATTTGCGTCGAGCATACTACGCAAAGACCAGCACTTACGGTTACACGGTCGTTGCTAGGCAAGGTCAAGGTTCGGTCATGCAGGTCGCGCGATCGTGTTATTCTATGAAAAGTACGCTGACGCAGAAGGTACATCCTCTCATGATCGAGAATTTGTTAATTTGGCTATAGCTGTCGATGTTGGGTATAGCGATATACACTTATAGAGCAAGATACTTGCAATGTTTTATGAAATAGACACAATTCAAATTATAAAGCAAAAAAAATAATAGTTTTGTCTCATGTTCCATGGGAGTTTGAAATCAAATGCCATATGCGGTTTTTTATTTTAATTTTTTTATAAATTGAACAACGCTAATTTTGGGTAAATACAATTCTATGGAACGAATACGGTATTTCAATACACATCCTAGCCCTTATCCACCCTCTAACTTACACCTTGAACCCAACCCTTACCATAATATAAGGTTTTATTCTATATCATTCTATACAATGGCTATGTTTAGCTGGAATACAGGCTACATCTAGTGTTACAATTGAAATTGAACATGTATTTTACAGCCGATTTGCAGACAAATTTCATTAAAATGTTTTAAAAAAATCAACTTCTGCAATTTTGCTCGAGTAAACGCGCAGCATAAATCAAATGCGCGCAAGGAACATGAAACAAAACTGTTATTATATTTTGTTTTATCAAAAAGGCTTAAAATTCCTGATCGTTTGGTAGTACAGTTAGACAAAATATTTTGTACAGAAAACCACTGATAATCACTTCAATATACTTACCCTATGACAGCATTGCCATCCATCTCCAACACTTTGATGCCAATCTTTCTCTGCAGTTCTCCTGATAGCTTTGAGAAAAGTCTTTGCCTGGCTTCATTAGATGCCCTGGGAGTACGGATCATGTCTATCCACTGTCAGAAAAGAACAAAAGAAAAGTGCGGCAACGAGTTACTAGCCCATCCAAATGGCTAAGTATTGATTCACATCACATGCAAATTGAACACATGCAAATCATTTAAGTTCCCTTGATCTTGTCATATTTTATACTGAATCCCCCAGCTGCTATTTGGCTATTCCAGTTGAATTCCATACACCCCTATGGGAGACATGGTCTCAGTTTTCAAATGGAGTCATCCATTCAGGTAACCCTAAAATTCACATATGGAAGACCAAGGTCATATCTTCCATAGGGAGTAGATGGATTTCAACTGGAATAACCCATTATAGTGCCATCGTCTTACATAAACTGAAGATGACAGGGCTTGGATTATAAACTGCAATGGTGGCATCCCCAACAACGAGCATTTTGTGCAATTGTGACTTTTTTCTTCCTAAAAATGTCCAACAGAAGAAACTTTGTCACATCACATCAATATTGGGAATAAGAATAAAAAGAAACAAAATATGCTAACTGACCAACCCTAAATCTTTTAGCCAGTTATAGCAAACAAAATGTTTTTTGTTGGCCTTTATAGGTTGGATATTTGTGTACATCAATATCAAAATGATGCACTTGTCGGCTGCTAATTCGTGTCTCATTTCACATAATAACTAGGAATAAATACCAGACTCATCTCAAGTGGAGGTCACTTCAAATCATCCCCAAGTCACATGGTTTAACCATGTGACTTGGTGATTATTGGAAGTGACCTTGAATTGAGATGAGTCTGGTATCTATTCCTAGTTATTATGTGAAATGAGACACATGTAGCAACCAACAAGTGCATTGTTTTGATATGGATGTACACATTTTAGTTTCCCATATAACTTACCTGATATTCTGGGTCATCATTTACAACTAATTCCTCTACAAATCCATGGACAGCAATAAGGTTATAACACGTTGGAACTCTACTGGCTGTTAATAGGAAATATACAATAGAGTATGAACAGAGCGTTGTGGCTCATTGAGTCAAGTATTGCAACATCTATAACCTAAATTATACAAAAAGGTCGCTCTACTGTACAGTAAAATATTTTAAGAGGTGGATGGTCTGATTAACACATAGTATTTTCTATCTTAGGTAGAAGCCTATCAGCCAAAATTTCTTACTACAATTTAAATTGCTCCAGTGGTTTTGATGTTTGAGGCAAACATGCATCATATCAGTGGCACATAGAATATGTCATGCTTATGGGGTGGTAAACCATTTATTACTACCACTTTCTTGAACACCAAAACATAATAATTCTGTGTTGAATAGATGCTTGTTCAAGCACTCTCATTTTAACCTACAATCTGATACTCTAACCCTAGAACTACTGAGCCATATTTTGTAACATGGACTATGAAATTGGGGGGAGGGTTCAATTATAAACATCATATGCTGTAGTATATTTGGTACCAATGTATAGCTATGGGTCGCCTCTATCCAGTAATACCCAAAGAAGTACAAACATTCCCCACATAATGTTGTTATGATGTCATAATGTGTGGGCGCCCAACAAGCATGTTTTTTTATTGCGGCTAAAAAATCTTAACCCCTTCATAGTCATAAGGTTAATATACAAAACATTTTCATCAAAATATACTCACAATTAAAGAACTGTACCCCTACAGATGACTGCCTGAACCTACTGACATCCTCAAATAGATCCACCTTGACAACAATGTTGATTTCACCCCGCATACCATGCATTGTATCATAGATGGGCATCCAGCCAGAGATTTCTGTTACCCCATCTTTCCATAGTAACGGAGTGAGATCTATGTATACCTACAGGAAAATGACAGAACAATGGTGAAGGTTGTCATTCACCCAGGTTTAATAAATATTAAATTGGAACATAATACTGATCAAGTGGACTCACGTTTATTTGCAGTATCGCACCTTATCCTAGGTGCATCTTCAGGCCGTCTGATGATCTGGCGGCAAAGGTTGTTGACCTGTGACCGGTTGACTTGGTGGGGGCTTACAATTCTGTCATCAAGAACATTCCTAAGAAGTTTGACTCAAGATCTATGACCTCTGGCAACACCACCATGTCACAGGTCAACGACCTTTTGCCGCCAGATCATCAGACGGCCTGAAGATGCACCTAGGATAAGGTGCGATACTGTAGCCTCTCAAATAAAAGCGAGTCACTTGATCAGTTTTATGTTTCAATAATAGACAATTTTCTATTTATCTATCGTCCACTTGTAAAGCACCTTTCAAATCATGAACATCCCAAAGTAGTGCTGCTATAGTGATCAGAATCAGTTGATTCAGTTCACTTCTGTACTAAGATTGAGACTATGCAGCAGCACTGGAATGGAATAGTCAGGGGCCAGCACCCTACTTTTTTTCCTAACTGCTAGCTACATAGGTCAACATGTACAGGACATCTGTTGGTGTACAAAAAATTGGATTGAAAAATATCCCTCTGATGATGACACAATGGTCGAAACTGTTAGGTTAGTAAATAACCTAATAAACCTTTTCAAGAATGTACATATAAAAATTTTCACAGGACCCATTAAGTTCGCAAGGACAGAGCACTCTAATGGATCATTTACCAAATTTACTAAATATACAGTAAAATATAGATGTCACCAATTATATCAAGTCCAACACCTAGAGAATAAACAATATGAATTTTTGTTTTCACTATCCTCTACCGTGTTTTACAGGACAGGCAGGTCCAATATTTTGAGTAATGGATGCCAGTGCTTAAAAATATATATATACTTGCACCTCTCGACAAGAGTGTTCCATGACAAGATGGCTGCTACCATCTACCATGTGCTAGATAACATGCAGAAACCAGTTAAATTTAGTGCTTACAAGCTAAACCATAGTCACTGACTAAGAATAGCAAGTCGCCATCTTCAGGTTTTAAACCCAAGACCCTCATGCACCAGAGGTGAGTACCCTGATGGCCACCATTTTCATTTCAAGATTCCAAGGTTTACAATACTTGTATTATAATGTATTACTTACCTTTCCAATAGCATCATGAGCACTGTATGTATCATAGTCCATTACTCTGAAACAACAAGATAAATTTGAACATCAAGAGTTGTTCTTCCAATTAAGGGCTGGGGTATGAGCGTTTGGACAGTATTTATTTTGGGACATTAGAGCACATCAGACATATCGAATTGCATTCTGAATACGAAGAATGTCATTCTGATATCAAATAATTTTGGTTTTTGAAATTACATGCAATTTAATACACATTTTATGGCAAATCATTAAAATTGATATTTTTGATATTTAACAGTACTCGAAGTAAACTTTATAAATCTGATGATTTATACTTAACGATGTATGTAGGTGGAATGAAATGCCGACGATCAATTGAAAATTTTTACCTTTCATATTGAAGATATGGATTTTTTTTTCCCAAAACACCAAAAAAAATTAGGTCTTTTGGGGAAAAATTCTATATCTTCAATATGAAAGGTCAAAATTTTCAATTGACCGTCAGCTTTTCCTCCTGCTACATACACTTTAAGAATATATCATTAGATTTATATAATTTACTTCGAGGACTGTTATATATCAAAAATTTGAAAAATATCAAATTTTTATAATTTGTCATAAAATTTGTATTATATTGTGATTTTCAAAAATGATAATTATTTGATACCAGAAAGACATGCTTCGTATTCAGAATTTAATTCGATAGGTCTGAGGTGCTCTCATGTCCCACAAAAAATACTGTCGAAACGCAATAAACGCTCATTTTAGATCCCTTAATGCTTCAGAGTTTAAAAATAAGACGTTTTGGAATTAAGAACATGTTTTTCTACCGTTAGAAATTCAATCATCTGTCTGGATGGCTGAGATTTCCTTAAAAAGAGGTCCATACACATAATTTGATACACATTAAAGTGAAATTGGAACAGTATTATCTTTTAACCCCTGTATTCTGAATCAAACATCCTAAATAAGTTGTGTGGACTGTACTTTCGGGTTTCACTCGGCTTCACACTGAAACCAGTGTTTAAGCTTTTAATTTTGCACAATGCCACTTACCCAGGACTATATAATGAACACTACAAGAATCCTATATTGGGGCTGTCTGGGTACACCGTCGCCTAGTATATATACTGTGCAGTACCAGTGCAGTACCACTGCTGGTGGGTCCTGTGCAGTAGCAATGGTGTGAGTACTCTATGTGTAGGTACCTTGACGATGATGTACCTGTGCTGGAGGCCCACTAACCTTGTTTTATCAGCCTGACTAAAAAATAGTGGTCAACAACATCTGGAATAATCACACTTTAAAATTTTTACCCACTTCTGAAATACCTGACAGCAAAGTTTAAATCAGTACATGCATGCATGCAGGACTGCAGGTGTTACCTCTACAGCCCTGGACTTAATTACCTGAAATGTAATGGTTCATCCTGGAGTTCCTCATCCGAGGCTTCAAACTTAAACCACTCCGAATTCCATGTTGGATTTAATGATTTACGACACACTTCTGTTTTGAAGGTTTCCTGACCAAACTTCACCTGCAATATTTTGAATAATGGACAGTGAAGGTAATATAGAATGATTGTTGTCAAAGTATCAATTAGATATTTTCACTTTGCTTTTTGTACCTTACCCCTGTTTTTTGTTATTTCTCCATTTACGATCCTACCCAAAAGTGTCTGCTTTTGACATGACTCGTCACATATAAAGTTGATATTAACAAGCTTACCTCTACAAAAGCATCAGCTAAATCACTAGCCCTGTCCATCACAGGGAGATCCCTAGCAGCCAGGATTCGAACCTTCAACTTGCCCGGCATGGTGGGATACTGGAGCTTGTGTACTTCAACTACCCAATAATCCTTTGATTAAGAATAATATTGAGTATTAGACAGTACATGTATGTTAAACATTGAAACACATTAGTGAATACTGACAGGATACCATTATCACTGTGCAAATTTCACGACAGGTATTATTGGTGGAGTACAAGTCAATTTCAATTCAAACTTTATCCCTTCCAAAAAAATAACACATAAATAGGCCCTACATAGCACAACATTGATATTGAGATTCATGAATGTGTTAATGTTATGGGTTGGGCCAGAGGCTCCACCTTTTTGATATCATAGCTTATCATTCAAGACCGATTCAGTCCCAGATCCAGGGGCATAGCCAGCTTTCTAGTTGGGGGGTGGTTATGTGTATCACATCCCAAGACTTGCGTAATGTACGGAAACACATTTTTGTGCACAACATTTTAGGCCTATAGCAAAATGTATATTTTGCACACATGTCCATGACGTCATGCCCCAGGGCCACGAGGCTTCACTTTTCTGCAAAAGCGAGCGAGTGGTATAAAGTCAGTTTCACACCTGTGATTTATGAAGCATATCCACAGAGCATTTGACAGATCATTGTGAAATTTGCAATTCTCAGCAACGGGATTTCAATTTCAATTATTGGAACTGACCCAGGCCCCATAAATCGGCGAGTCTAAGAGAAGAGTCAGCGCACGGCTTGGGGCAGCCTCAGGCACATTACGGCGCAGCACTATAATGTAGGTATCCCAGGCAAACCTTAAAACACATTTACTAGTCAGCGAAATTCGCCGAGACCGAGGCCCAAACACAATGCATATTTACATAGAAATTTGAATTTTTTTCGAGAATAAGTCGGTGAAGGAAACCTACATAAATATGTTTTCTATACTTCACTTGACCCAAACATATGATTTTTTATGGTGATAATCAAGTCGCGCATAGAATTTTAGAGGGATTTTGATAGCAGTTCCATTAAAAAAAGCTGCTATCGCCATGAGACTAAGATCTAGAAACACCCTAAAAAGCCGTTTTGGGGAATTTTGCTAGCAGAATCTTTTTGATGAAAGTCAATCTTTGACAAGATGTAACTTTGTTACGGAAAGTGGTATGACAAAAATGTTTTCAGTTTTGGCTTTCTTTACTCAGTCAAGGGCTTTAATTTGATATGCAAAATGATGCAGTTTGATGGCAAATTTGAATTCACCTAACATACCTATATAATGGTTAAAACCCGGGGGGTCACTTCCATTGTGGCCTGTACACTAGGGCGATTCACAAAAAATGAAATTGGTATTTTTCAACGGGACACCCCCTCATTTTGTTCATTTTGGTAATAAAATTATACCTGCTAAATATGAAAAAATTCAAAAAGTTTAGGGGTGCTACCGGTCAATGAACTTTTGTACACAAAGTCAATGGGATTTTTTGTTAAATTTCAAACGCTTATTTCAGGGCCTAAAAAGTCTACCAGGCTTGCAAAACTGAAGTAAATGTTCAATGATATACCTAACTTTGTGAAAACATGGGTTTTTACCAAATTAAAGTTCATAGTTGACTGTAATAATAAAAAATGTTTCAAAAGTGACAGAGGGAGTCAGGCTGCGACAAATCGCCTGTCCGATAGCCCGGGGCAATCACATTTTTTGTCGGGCAATTAAAACTCTGAAGAGCTGTGCCCGATCGGGCAAGTCTAAATTTAAACCAATTAAAGCTTGATGATTTAAAATGGAGTATTTCTGTCCAACTTGGCGTGTTCACAGAAGTAAAAAAACGTCAAAACAAAGTAGAAAACTTCTTGAAATGGAACTCAAATTTTGCCAGACTAAATTTTGCCACACCAGACTTGCAGACATATACATGTATATATGGTCGCATGTCATAAGTTGGGTATGCAAAAAGGGTGGAGGGATTACACTTTTCTGAAAATTCCGATACAAAATTGATTGGCTTTCCGTAACCCCATATCCTACAACAGTGGTTGATACCTCATTTTAAGCCTAATTTTATACTCTTTCAGTCTACTGAAGCATATAATTATACATCATTCAGTAAAAAAATCACATCAGTTGAAATGAAAAATGCCAGGGGTGGAGGAGCAGGCGGATGTGGAGTAGGCGGATGCGGGAGTGTGTGCATAGGGCCTATGTGAAAATTCACATGTCAGCATGTCAAAACTACTGGTTACTTTTTCAAATCTATTGAGGGAATGATGTATTGACAGCTTTGAATGTTGAATTTATACAACTAAAACAATTACCGACTACTTAAGGTGGCACTACACCCCATGATATATTTTAAGACTAATTTTGCATTTTTCTCAAAAAATAACTACACACTGGTAAAAAAAAGTTATGTATATTATAGGGGCCAGGAATCCAATTACCTCACTGAAATTTCAGTGATTCAAGACAAGTGATTCATCGAAATATGTTAAGAAATGAGGTACATTCTATCGGTACCTCTTTTCTTATCATAAATAACGTACTGCTTGTATTGAGTCACTGAAATTCCAGTGTAGTAACTGGATTCCTTGCCCCTATAATATACATAACTTTTTTTGTTACCAGTGTTATTATTTTTGAGAAGACTGCAAAAATAGTCACAAATTTATCAAGGGGTGTAGTACCACCTAAAAGGGTATTATGTTCCATTTTTTCATTTTTATTTTCATTTTTAATGAAATCCTAGTTGAATTTCAATATTTTAGCAACATGATAATGTACGTTTCTCTTCTTGATATTCATTTCCTCAATAATAGAATAACTGTCTTGCTATTTACTCGTAAAAAGGTCATTGACCTTCACAATGTAATTAACATACGTACAATTATTTCAAATAGTTCATTTGAAGCATTGATGTATTGAGAACATATCCTCTAAATCTGATGACATTCTTGTATAAAATAAAAATTTTAGAGTCATTTTTGTAATTGAGGTCCGATTTGAGAAAAATGCATTTGAAAATTGAGATTTACATAGACACCTGTGTATTAATTAATTAGTAATTAAGCATTATCTCAAAAATTAAGTATGTGTTAAGGTTAAAAATTGTGTTAATTATTAGAGGCTGTCAATATATACAACATATCAAAAAATAAATTTTTTGTCATTTTTGACCATGTAATGGAAATTGTACCCAACTTATGACATGCGACCATATGCTAATGAACATCATGCCGTTACGTGACATATTGGAAGTTTGGCCAATTATAGAACCTGTTTCGTGCAAATATCATGACGTCAATGACGTCAGCTGGCCATGTATTTGCATATGATTGAGATTGAGATGTACTAGTGGTTGGCGAAATCGGCGTAAATCGCCGTGACTTTACTGACAAAATTTCACATAAAATACACATTATTTTCCACATGTAAGAAACAAACAGTGAAATAATTGAATGAAATGTTCATTTTTTATGCATTTCATGAATACTCATTTATTTATCAACTTAACTGAGAAAAGTATTGGATTTCCGTAAGAATGAAACTGCCAAATTTGGCACACTTACGGTACTATGCACTGCACTGCATGATGTGTACGGTATATGACTTTGTCGACAATTGTTGCTGGGAATATTGGTTAATTTCGGGCAATTTCGGGCAACCAATTTTTGGATATTGCCTGCCCGATCGGGCAAGCTAAAAAATAAAATTTGTCGCGGCCTGGAGGGAGTGTAGCTCAAGAAAAGAATACCCTGGGATATCCCCTGGAATCCCACCAGGCACCCCAAATTTATACCTTATTGAACTGAACTGTTGATAAAAAAAAAGGATTAAAATTCTTCACATATTAGTTTACCCCAATGGTGATACCAGCTTTTGAAATCTTATGTACCGGTAATAGTAACTATCAAAATCCATACATCTGTATCAGGGGTGGTCATTATGGCCATACCTGATGAAGATTTGTATTGTTTGAATTGAATGACCACAGGAAGGATTAGATTCACCATGGTTGAAAAGAAATGTATATAAATTGGGGTCACAACATTGGATAGCCAAGTACCATAATATTTTGGCTGTTCCAGCAACTGCCTTGCCCCAAATGTAACAGTTTTCACAAAAATGCAATTTTCTGGAAAGCGGGTTAACATTTGTACAATTTTCTTTAGCATTTATTTTAAGGACATTACTCACACTATGATCAAATATTTTTGGCACAATCAGGGAAAATTAACATGGCTTTTTTGTGTTGTAAAGAAAATGGCTCATAAATCCCATTGACTTTGTGTACAAAAGTTCATTGACCGGTAGCACCCCTAAACTTTTTTGAATTTTTTCATATTTTGCAGGTATGATTTTATTATCAAAATGAACAAAATGAGGGGGTGTCCCGTTGAAAAATACCAATTTCATTTTTTGTGAATCACCCTACTGTACACCATCCGCGATAATCAACTTTTGAAAAGCACCCTAAACAAGGATTTAACCTTGGCTAAAACGATACCCTAAACAGGGATTTTATTCCTTGCATCAAATTTCATACCCTAAATTTCATTTCCGCGTATTAGCAATTACAATTTTTACCCTTTTTTCCAATTTTTCATGTTTTTGACACCCTAAACACGTTACGCGCGTATCGTACATATCCACGAAAAACTACCCTTTTTACGCGTTTTCATTATCGCGGATGGTGTACAGGCAGGGTTCAAATTCGTTAAAAAAATTTGCGTAGCAGTTTTTGGCTAATTCATCATAATCAGGATACTTCCATATAATAAAGCATTATAAAAAGTGCTATACAAATGCAAAATTGGGTAGCAGTTACTTCAAAATGTGGAGCAAACTGCTATGCGATACAGCTGAATTCGAACCCTGTGTACAGGCCACAATGGGAGTGACCCCCCCCCCCGGGGTTAAAACTACAAATGTATCACACGGAGAGGCTGATGGTAAATATGATAAATGGCAATCAACCAATGAACTGTCTAGAATTTATGTATGAGCATGATGAGTGATATAATATAGCATAACAGGACTGCATAATTCGTCTACCTGTTAATTTTTATTTGCCATGATTGATGATATGTTCATCATGTTCATATTGTACATGCAAGTTCAACACTCACTTACGCATCACTCACAAATCAACTAAAATTTCAGAGGAGCTCACCTTGTTGCTCTCTCTTTCGTAGATTTCTTACCTTTCACAATATCAAGAAAATGGAAAAATATGAGCGAGTTTTGCGTCGGGAAAACAATCTTTCTTTCACGAACATGCGATATACGGGCTGAATATAGCAATTTATTTGAAAAGCCTCAACCCCCGCAGTCTTCTTTCATTGACCACCACGGATTGAAAATTATTACGGACTATGACGTTCAGATTGTAGATATGGGGTACATTTATTTTTATTGGTAAATTTTAATTAAAAATTTTTAATTAAAAAAAAATAAAGATTAAATAAATAGATAAAATAGATAAGTAAATAAAAATAAAATAAAATAAAATAAAATAAAATAAAATAAAATAAAATAAAATAAAATAAAATAAAATAAAACAAAATAAAACAAAATAAAATAAAATAAAATAAAATAAAATAAAATAAAATAAAATAAAATAAAATAAAATAAAATAAATATTTCAATTATACGGTAATGAATGAATCAATCAACATCGTAATCAATCAATCAACATATCAATCAATGAACATGTCACAGTTATCCAATCAATCAATCAACCAATCAATCAAAAATCAATCAATCGATGCTCGATCGATCGATCAATATCGACTGTGAAATGATAAGGCATTGGGATGGCGTGATCCTAGCATGCTCTATCATTTTTCATTAGATAGGCCTATTCACGAAAAAACCTATTCCCAAAATTTCAGCTTCCGATTTTGCGTTTATGTGTAGACAAGCTTAGACAATGCGTTGTAATTTCGTTCTGGTGCACCAGAACGAAATTCAAATTTCACGATATCTTTGCTAAACGAATTAATCTGCAAGAAATATTTGTAGGCCTATATACATAAACATTATGTAGCCAGAGGTTAAGGGTTTCCAGTGATATAAAAATCTCAACTTTTTTTGAGAAAAGTGGGGGAATGAGGCTGTGGCCACGAAATGCCCTTTTAAATGACCAATTTTGACTTTAAAATTGGCAGTTAAAATTGTTTTTGGCCGAAGTGGGTTGATTTGGACTGAGATTTGTTGCTGTTTTTTTTTTTTTTTGTTTTTTAAAGCTTTGTAAAGCTTTCGGTGATTTTTAGTGTCACGATTTGGCCTGTTAAGGGGGAGGGGGAATATCCAGGTGGTGTATGACGTGCAGTCCCTAAATTCAGTAAATTTTCATCGTCAACCGTGTAATTGAATGGGATTATTTTGAAATTTTCAAACGCTTGAAATATCACAAACAAATAGGCCTATGTTGATAAATAATATAAATACAAGCTAAAACCGTTGGGGTTCGATAATGAACCCCACAAGTAACCGAGTAGGCCTATATGGAAAATACCACACGGCCGGGCGGTTTCACGAGTTGCCGGCTCGATCATGTCATCCGCCGCCTGGGAATATCGATGACTTAAACTATTTGGAAAGTCCGCTCACCTACACTAGAACAGTGTTGTTGTTATTCGTCGTCTTAGGGACCGATCGTTATTTACGGCAGGGGGGGGAATGGGTGTTTTGGCAAAAATATCGACAAAAAATTTCGCGTTCCCCCCCCTCGCGTCTGCTCAAAATTTTCGCGTTCCCCTTGTTTTCCCAATTTTCTCCATTTAAAATTTAACAATCCCCCCTCCTGGTTCAACTAAAAATTTCAGGTTCCCCCCTCCACCTTTCAATAATTATATATAGGCTCATGGCAGAAAATCAGCCTGGCCTACGAAATGACACAAAATGCCGCTCGCTATGAATGTTACAGAAGATGCTATCTACTGAAGATAACAACACAAGAAGCATAGATAAAATACCGCGCGTGTATATACACTCCGCTAAACAACTTAATCTCAACTTATTTTTGAGAAAAGTGGGGGGGGGTGAGGCTGTGGATCACGAAATGCCCTTTTAAGTTTCTTCTTGCTTAGGCCTAATGCTCATGCCTGATGAATTCACGAAACATGAAGGGTTTTCTGAAGTAAATTTCTGAATTTCACTCTAGAGGAGTGATGCATGCACTCAGCTCCGTGGGCTGAAATAAAAGTGGAAATTTAGTGGGAAAATAGTGAAAGTCACACTATGACGTCATAGCGATATTATATGTGAAATGTTTGTACTTATGGCATCACTGGATAGAAGAGACTCATTGGTACCAAATATAACGGTAGGCCTATTATGATGTTTGTAATTGAAAATCAGTGGCGGGGCTGCAACAACCTCCACCCCCGCTGAGCATTTCCGAAGCTACAAATCATTGTTGTTAATTGCAATGATTTTTTTTCTTCAAACATAGTGACCCCAAAAGAGTTCCTTTTGGTTTTAATAGTTAAAGAACATTTAAGGCAACTATTATACATCAAAAAATTATTTTCCTAAAATTTTATAGGCCTATTCATTTTAAGTTCAGATTTCCGGAAATTTCCTAAGATTTCCTAAACGGGAAATATACGATGTATGGATGTATGGAGGTAAAAAAAAATCACCAAAATGTGTATTTTTACCCACACTATATAATTACATGCCAATAACTCAATTTCAGCTAGGGGTGGATGTAAGGGCTTTTGCAAAAAAACTCTTCAAATATTGTTCAGTAGTTCTAGGCTTAAAACTGGAGACAGTAGTGCTAAAACATAATAATTTACAACACTGAACCGATGATATTTTTGACAAAAGTATAAAGACCTTGGCATTAACCCCTCGCCTCTCATTGAACTTTATGGAGAGAAGACAATAGAAACAATAACAATAGAGGGATTTAGTTAAATACCACAAACCTGACCCCTGACTATTCAAAGAAATAAAGTAAACTTGGCAGATTCACAATTTATTGTTATCTTATCTATCAGCATATCAAACTGTAATTTATCAATTCTTGTCATCTTGTCAGCCAAAGATTATGTGCCAAAAACTATTGGTTTCGAGAATCTTTAGTAAATTCGTTTTGCATAGCGCCTATACAACATTTTATAACTTGATACCGTGTATACAAAGCTTATACATTATACTAATTAAGATCGGACAATGAAACGTCTATATCTAGAACGTGAGTAAATTATTGGGCATGTGAAACAAAATTTACAAATGTAGTATAGGCTATTTACGTGTTGTTCGTATTTATAATAACTACTACACTGCAAAAACAGCAGCGCATTGCAACACTTAGAGCCATATAACATTTGGCTTTATTATAGGGAGCACGGTGGCCGAGCGGAACGGGCTCTGACTCATAATCGGAAGGTTGCGGGTTCGAGTCCCGGCGGCGACATCGTGCTGTGCCCTTGAGTAAGGCACTTTATCTCGATTAGGGCCTACTCCTTTCCACACAGGTGTATAATTGGGCACCGACATTCTTAAATGCTGGGAAGGTAACAGCCTCACCGTGGAGGAGGTGTAGCGACCCACTATATAGCAACATTAGTTTACCTTACATGGAGGAAGTCTGGCCGTAATCTTACTATAAATAGGGGAATGTTGTGACTATGTATGTGAGATAAGCAAAGGCTCCGTCAGTTTCGATCCAAATATTGCCAAATTCATACGGGAGATCGGGGAATATACGGGAACGTGTTCAAACTTTATTTGGTTGAAAACGGTCAAGAATTGGCTGCAAAAACAGTGAAAATATGAGTAAAAACGGGGTTTTTGTTATGAAAATGTTGCCGGCAGCGCGTGCGCCGCGTGCGTAATGCGCACTACGCCAATGCGCGCGTAAACGGCGCAGAGCCACGCGACTTGCGAGCCAGAGACCAGTGGACATGATAATACGGAAAGAAGGGAAAATAAAGGACAAAAAGGTATATGGACGGGTCACGGGATTATGCGGGTGAACACATCCGCAGACACGCTATGAGAGGACGTAATAAATACGGGGAAAAGATGTTTGTTGTATAAACAACATGAAGCGGTACTATAAAGACAAATTAAATTAAAATAAGGACAAAAAAGGTACGAGTAATCCCGGGTTAAAGTAACTTAAGGTTGGTCTGAACCCTGGAATTATGAAAACTTTCGGGCCTCATAACTGCTAAATTATTAGTCTAAAGAATATAAAAGTATACATTTTTAGAATGGAAATGACTTGATGAATTCATCTGTGAGGCCCAATTTGGGCCAAAATGCTCATTTTGGAGAAAATCCTAAAAACGGTTTTTTGGCCCAAATTTTTTCGTGCAACGTAACAAAAAAATTGTTTGGCCAAAAAATTGTTTTTATTAATTTTTAAAAACTAGATACAAATATCTAGGGAGCGTTTTTTCATTTTTTTGAATTTTGACCAACTTCACCAAAAATATTTGAAATTTGGGCGAAAATCAGGCTTTTTATGATTTTTTTGAAAATTTTGCATTTTTTAACATTTTTGGTACAAATTTCTCAAAGTTGGTCAAAATTCAAAAAAATAAAAAAACCCTCCCTAGATATTTTTATCTAGTTTTTAAAAATTAATAAAAAAATTTTTTTGGCCAAACAATTTTTTTGTTACGTTGCACGAAAAAATTTAGGCCAAAAAACCCGTTTTTTGAAAAAAAATAAAAAAATGAGAATTTTGGCCCAAATTGACCTCACAGATGAATTCAGCAAGTCATTTCCAGTCTAAAAATGTATACTTTTATATTCTTTAGACTAATAATTTAGCAGTTATGAAGCCCGAAAGTTTCCATAATTCCAGGGTTAAGACCACCCTTAATGAAACGGAAACGAAACAAAGAAGGAAAGAACCTAATCAGGAAATGTAAGAAAAAAAGAAGCTAAAATAATGAGATCAGAATTAAATACAAAACATGGAAACGGGAAATCACAAGCAGCAAATAAAAAACAGATAAAAGGAAAATGTAAGAAAGAACAGATTTAGAAAATAATCGGAACGGGGTTAAATAAATAAACATGGAAACGGAAAATCACAAGCTAAGCAGAAGAAACTAAAAAAGAAAATGTAAGAAGAGACAGATTGAGATAAATAAAATGTACCTTTTCAATGATTTTACCTGTTCAGTAAATCTTCCTGTTATATAGTGAACGCTCCCATTTACTCATCTAGCGGGGACCCGCGCGAAGCGCGGGTATCCCGCTAGTCGCCAATAAAGAGAGATGAGCACCGGGGATGAGCACTCCAATCACTCTTTATGTACAGGATCGCCTCCTTTACCTGTACCTTTAGTTAAAGCCTTAATATACGATTTTGGTCAAATTCTAATTTGGTTATATTCGAAATTTACACATCATGGCAGGGAGATTAAGGTAGTGCCTTTCCATATATGGGTTGTATGGAATAGTAGACAGCGGATGGCCAGAAATAAACCTGTAAAGTGTGCTGAGGCTTGTGGATCAACGTCTAGGCGTTGTGCCTGTGCCTAGCGCACTATAAATCACTGCGCTTTTTTTTTCTTTTTTTAAATCATGATAATTTTAGAAATTAGAGAATCCCTTAGAAAAATAGGGATCACGATTAGTTAAAATTGGTTAATTATTGCAAAAAATATGCAACACCACCCTTTAAAAAAAATAATATAATAAGATTTTTAAACTTCTGACTACACAACATTCATGATAAACAGTCGAAAAAACAATAACACTTTACTTTCACTGTCCAATGCTCTACCAATTCAATAAATACGCTGTCTTTGCAAATTAGGACCAAAGACCCCGGCCCAAAGATTTCTTGTTACCACGGGCATCGCCGGTGGTTTTTGAGTCAATTATTAACAAAATATTTTGTTGTTACTTAAAATTAACCGAAGTATTCAATGCCATAATAAAGGGCACTATACTTAAAATATTTCTACATTATTTGCTGTAAGTCGTTTACCTTATAGATATAATGCATACCAAAACACAGAGATTGCCAATACTAGCACCAATGATCCGGATCAGTGAGATCTATTGACAAACAAGATCAAAAACGATGGCTAGTCAACCCCAAAGAAGCCAAACTTGTTGAATACTAGTACATATATTTGTTCTATACAGAATATGGACAAACTTTCAAATTTCGCTTTGTAATACAACTAATTACAAGTACTTTTGAGTGGAGACTCAGCTATTCAGTTTCATGGAAAGGCAATTGCGGAGCTATATACGTTACTGGCCGCGAGGCTCAAACCCTCCGTACGCACAAAACGAAGATATTACATCTAGAGGAGAGAGAGGAAACGGAGAAAACATCCGAATGAAACAATCTGATTTTCCACATTGTTGTTGACAACCAATACAAGCCATGCTATAAGTCGTTGGACGCCGACAGCAGAGACAAGATTATTTGGAGACAGTTGATAAAATAATGAATTATCCTGACGTATTCACCAATCAGCATGATCAGTGGTAAGTGTCTCGAAAGTAAAATTGATTTTTTTTTCTAAATTCAGCGCAAGGTAATTTTTTTTTTGCCTAGTATAAGTATGAAATGTCACTAAAAGAATTACCATATCTGTAGAGTGATTTTAAAATTTGCGTGAATGAAAATACTTTCAATTCCCCAAATAGGCCTACGTCAGCGAGTGGATAAATTCACTGAGCATCCAAGATTTGATTGAAGGGACAAATTGTCTTTACTTATGTGCAGATAATGTGTGAGCATTAGCGCCAATCACGGCTTGAAACGTGTGTGGGGGAGGCAGGGGCTATTGTAACGTGTCTCACCGTCACGTTCGTGCAATGAGATAAAAGTGTTGATGAAGTAGAGTGCGTTTCAAAAATAAAAAATTGACATTTTTACCTGAATGTGACCGTAAGAAAAGCTCTACCATTGTCTACTATTAAAGCATATCTACATGGATTGTTAATTGTCACTGCACGAATATTTTATCGTGGCACGAACGTGACAGTGAGACACGTTAAAATAGCCCCTGGGGGGAGGAGCAGTCAGCCTGAAATGTCAAAAAGTGGATATACGATAAATGCTCAGTAAAAGAGTCAAAGAGCAGAAATATTTGGTGTCAAACAACATTTGTATAAATTTATTTGCTCATTCTGACAGTTTTTCGCGTCATCGGTTGAAAGTTTTTCACTCGCAACTTTTGACCGCGATGTGCGATTTGTATCAAATAAAAAGTAAAAGACAGCTGAAAGTTTATAAGAGAAATTACAAAAATGGCTTTTGTAGCACCCAATCCCTCCCATAACACCTTATTAATTGTTTATTGCAAAAACAGTATCTAGAGATTGTTTGTGCTTAAGAATTCAAGATATGATGTTCGGTAATTTGACATCCGTGTTTAGGTTTTAATCATTTTCACAAATTGGTGTTAAGTTTAAAATGTGTTAAAAAAGTGAAAGGCGCATTTCGTGATTCACAGCCTCATTCCCCACACTTTTCTAAAAAAAGTTGAGATTTGTATACCACTGGAAACATCTGACTATATATAGGCCTAGTGTTTATATACAAAAAAGTTGCTTGCAGATTAATTCGTTTATCAAAAATATCGTCAAATTTGAATTACGAAATTACATGTGTAAATACACATAATCATAAAAAACTGACAAACTCAAAAACGGAATTAACTGAAATTTTGAAAAAAAAATTCGTGGATATTTACAGAAAATGACATACATGACAGAATCACGGTCAAGATACTCCTTTAAGACAGTCGTATACGATGTATTGTTGGTCGAAGCAGCAAAAAAAATAGTTCACAGCATCTTGCGAATGGTAGAGAGCATTTGCAAAAATTGCATTGCTCAATTCATAGCGAGCGTGTAGAAGAATTCAAATATCACAGATATACTTTTGTAGGTCCTGTGGTTCTTGGTTTATATTGTAAAGAGGGCTGAAACAACAACACTTTTGTAAAACTTACATAACTCATCAAAAACAATACCGGTAAATCAAGCAAGCATTCAAAGTATATGATTTGTAGAATGAACTTTTGCAAAACACCAAAGTTATTTTTCGATGGTATATTGATTCAGATAATGAAAATCGATTTTTTTTTTGCTGCTTCGACCAACAATACCACGTATAACCTTAATCTCTAATTTTTGCAGTGAATTGTTTACTTGTTACTGGTAGTGCAGGATATATTTAAACATATCGTATTTAAGTAGTGTTCACACGGTCGGACTTAAGTCACTTAATACGATAATAAGTCAATATTACCTGTTATAAGTCGCCTATTACCGGTAATAAATCATTTATATCCGACCGTGTGAACACGACTTTAGCATTGTGTAACCAAACCATTCAACCAGTTCAATGTGGAACTTTGTTTTTGCAATTAAAACTTGCTGTCTATATTAATTGGCTGTACTCATTCAAAACCACCGATGTATATACATGATTGTCATATACCGTATTTTGGCATCATTTAGTGCATGGTTGCAGCAAAATTTAGCTTTGTGATTACTATTTTCCCAGGATGTTTTCAGAAAAAAAAGAATGACAGGTATCGTATAGCATTAGAAAAAATATTTAAAACCCTCGTTAAAGCTCGGAGACCGAAACAGTCATCAATATCAATCCACTTCAATAACATATAATTTTGCTGCTGTAAGAAATTTGGATTAATGTCACCATAGTGAGTTGATACAGCCAAAACTGTCAAGGTTCTCCGCACATACAAATAAAACAGTAATGTGCCGTTTAAATGTGCCTCATTTTCGACCTTTTGTTTATACCCGTGACCCTTTTTAGTACTTAAGTATATGCATTTTTTTATGATGGGTCATTTTTCAAATTGTCGGGAAATATGTTCACAATTTCGTAAATCTTGTATTTCGTAATGTCACAAAACATGCAAAAATGTTGAGAAAAATTTAAAATTGTCAAAGTTTATGCTTAAATTTGTCTCAAAATTTCGGCTTCAGATACAGAAACGGGTCACATTTTGGCATAATATAAATATGGATCCCACTTCCAAATTATCAGAGGCACGTACATGTACCTACACCAAACTTGAGCAGCCTACCCCTCGGCGTTCTGAAAATAATGTCTCCTCCATGAAAAGATTCGTTTTCACAGGATAGTGAGAGTAGACCTTCTCCCACACAATGTACATCATGCTTTTTGAAACAAACCCCAAATTTGATACGAATGAAATTGAATGCACGCAATAATTTGTTATTAATAATTAGACATCTTCCTTTTCTAAAGCACCCCTGTTAACTGGTATACCGTACCAATATGCCGTATACCCATAAATAGAAAACAAAATCAGAAATGTGTCATTTTATGGTGTATATTTTGAACCCTTACCTGCATGTGTCACAAAATTAATGACCTGTCATGTTCCTCTCTTGTTTTGCCAACAACAAAAAAGAAAGAAAAGAAAACGGTTTTGTACAACATGACAGGTGATATATCAAATAATGTCTGCATATGACAAATAAGGGTGAATGACAGTGAATGAATGAATGATAATAATAATAGTCACGATAATAACAAATTATATAATTAATGACGATGTGATGACGGAAAGAAAAACCTTTAGAGGGAATATTTAGACATTGGATACAATTACATGTATCGCCTTTAATGTACTAAGAAAGCAAGTGAGAGTCTAACGTAGATTTTCCATGTACTGGATGTCCGCTCCTGACAATTTTCCTATCATTTCGTGTACGTGTTGTGATTGTGTTGGGGTGAATGTGGATCATAAGATAGGCCTACTTGGAACTGTGCCGGTATGTTTGGTTGTACAAGTGGTTAAACCATGCTTTTTGCTTTGTTTATGTAGATAAGATTTTCCAACATGTAAATAAAAACATCGAGATACATACAGCAAGCGAAGCAAGTGAAAGAGAATCATGGCTACAAGAAAACAGCGTGCTCGTAACACAGGTAAGGAATTAACAACACCAAATCTCGCCGTTATTATGATGTTAGCATTTTTATAATAATTTAGCTAAATTTGGTAACGGATAAGTCTGTCTTAACCAGGGATGCTGAAAGTGGGGAAGCGAGGGAGCACCGCTCTTTGGAAAGGACTATCAAATTCAGGAAAGTAGGCCTATATGTGGGAGAAAAATAAATAGGGTGAAAAAAATAGAAAAACGTTGCTTGCTCCTATGGAAGAAATAATTTGCTTTCTGCATGCCAAATGTTAAGGTTGGTCTGAACCCTGGAATTATGAAAACTTTCGGGCCTCATAACTGCGAAATTATTAGTCTAAAGAATATAAAAGTATACATTTTTAGACTGGAAATGACTTGCTGAATTCATCTGTGAGGTCAATTTGGGCCAAAATGCTCATTTTGGAGAAAATCCCCCAAAACTGGTTGTTTGGCCCAAATTTTTTCGTGCAACGTAACAAAAAAATGGTTTGGCCAAAAATGTTTTTTTATTAATTTTTAAAAAACTAGATAAAATATCTAGGGACAGTTTTTTCATTTTTTTGAATTTTGACCAACTTCACCAAAAATATTTGAAATTTGGGCGAAAATCAGGCTTTTTTATGATTTTTTTGAAAATTTTGCATTTTTTGACCATTTTTGGTGCAAATTTCTCAAAGTTTGTCAAAATTCAAAAAAATAAAAAAACGGTCCCTAGATATTTTTATCTAGTTTTTAAAAATTAATAAAAAAGCATTTTTGGCCAAACCATTTTTTTGTTACGTTGCACGAAAAAATTTGGGCCAAAAAACCCGTTTTGGGGGATTTTCTCCAAAAATGAGCATTTTGGCCCAAATTGGACCTCACAGATGAATTCAGCAAGTCATTTCCAGTCTAAGAATGTATACTTTTATATTCTTTAGACTAATAATTTAGCAGTTATGAAGCCCGAAAGTTTCCATAATTCCAGGGTTAAGACCACCCTTAAACAATCACCGAGTTACTGGTTGTTGAATACCTAATGTCTAACAAATGCTTGATTTCGCTGCCTTTATTATTTGTGATATCTCGTCTGCTTGCCTAACTATTAGAGAACATGTGCCGTTTCCTTTGAAATTTCTCGGTAAATTTTTGCTGAATTTCCGTAAGCACTATATTCATTTACACACACACACTCACCCAATGTGACCCACACATCAGACAGGCACCCACCAACACCCTACCCACATACCGTATAATTCGCATACATAGCTGCAAAAGTTTACATGGTTTACGAAACTTTACCAAATTCCTTCAGCAATGTTTCAGGAAAATTTATATCCGAATTTTCGTAAAGTTTTGTCAACTTTTCTCGGTACGTATATGGATATAACACTGCGCCCAAAAAGTATCCATACACTTAAAGTTTAAAAACCAAGCTATATTGGGTGCTGTATATTATGCGTTAACTCACAAATTCCATTGCCCAAATCAGGTGACATCTTGGAAATCAGCCTTTTCCGTTGTTATCTATTGAAGCATTCCCTAAAAGAGGATGCTAAAATCGACCACTATCCTTTTATATATCATTTTGATAACAGACACAAAGACGAAGTACGTGGTAACAACGAAGTGCAATGGGACAGCAGGTGGTCAATTATCTATCCAACTATTTGGAGAAAACAGCCATTCTAACGAAACAGAACTGAAGCATGGTTTGGAAAGATTTGGAAAAGAAGAGCTTATCTCACCTTACCTGGGAGAGCTCTCGTCAGTGAAGTTACTGTGGCGTAATAATACAGGTAAGCCTATATTGTTCCGTCACCAAAAGGTGTTGTGGAGGCGACTGTCCCGTCGAAAATTATTTGGGCTAAATAGTCAATTTGTTAGAATCATTCAAAATTCGTCACCTGTTGTAACAGTGACTGACCTTTTGTGGTAAATCTTTATAACGAAGCCGGAAGAACGGCACAGGATATTACATGATTGAGTTGATATTTTGTATTAAAATGATTGGTACCCATCAATTTAGATGTTTATTGAAAAGCATGCCTCCTAAAAATGCAACATTGGACGCTCTTGAAATGTCCAGAATGTACAGTTTATGACTTCTCATGCAATTAATGTACAAATTATTGGGATTATGTTGAATTTTGATGTGTCCGACTTACCAATTACCAATGAAAACCGATGGGTACCAACCATTTTTGATACAGCTTGTAAACGAATTGAAATTATATCAGACATCGCGAAGGAAGAAATAAATTGTAGGTGTATAGTTATAGCTGCTGCTGATCATTGCTGTTCATATTGTCATTAAGTTGTTGAAAAACACATTTTGTGTATTCCTACCGTACAGGGAAAAACCTCACCTGGCATCTAGATTCTGTACAAGTTGTTAATGAATCAAATTGGGAAAGCTACAAGTTCACTTATAACGGTCTACTCAAAATAGACAACGACTCTAACAGAACTGAAATAGAATTAACCAGAGGAAGTAAGTACAGGTGTCAAAGTCTCTCATTGGGCTATTCTATTTTGAAATCCACATCATGTGAAAGCTAAAGTCTTCTACAGAGGGAGTGTGGGTTTCAAATAGAATAGACAATGGTATACTTCTATTTGACATACTCACTCCAGTTGTGGAAGATATAGGTAAAGCCATAATACAGGGGGAATATGTGGTTAAAAAATAAAAAAACTTACTCACTTTGTGGAATATACCGTACATCTCTTAAATCTTCCACAGCGGTATACCGCTCTGGAAGATTTCAAATGGAACATCCCATTGTATCTCGGGAAACGTCTATGGCAAGTATATTGCACAATAGAACAGAAAAACATGTTTTTTTCGCCCATAAATTTGCTTTTTCACTGATAAACCTAGTTTTTCAGTCAAAAAACCAGGTTTTTCGAATTCGATTGTGATATTTTTTTTTTTAAAAACCAGGTTTCTCGGTTGAGATACCTTGACTAAAAATCAATTTTATCAGTAAAAAAACAAGTTTATCGGCGAAAAACAAAGTTTCTCGGTCGATAAACTTGGTTTATCAAAAACCATGACAATCGAATTCGAAAACCCAGGTTTTTCGATTGAAAAACCAGGATTATCGACGAAAAACCAGGTTTTTCTGTTCTAATGTGCAATATACTTGCCATAAACGTCTGGAATAAATAGAGTAAACATATGGGATTGCAAATAATCAATTTTGAAGAAGATTATGAGGATAATAATTAGAAAACGGAAACCTTCGGCGACAACTTTCCCAAGATCGTTGATCTTCGGAGCTCAACCATATATCGCCATAAAAAAGTTATACTTGTTTGACTCGTAGCGGTTGCTTAGTAATTATTACGGATGTAAACGCGAAACACGTCATCAAAAACGTTGCACTCGTTTGACTTGTAGCGGTTGCTTAGTAATCATTACGGATTATTGCAAAACACGTCATAAAAAACGTCACACTAGTCTTGTTTGACTCGTATTGGTGGATGGATAGGCTATAGTAGTGCTTTTTTTGGATAGACCGTTCGGATGTAAACGCGAAACATGCATTCAAAAACGTTACACTTGTTTGGCTTGTAGCATGGTAGCAGTTGTTTAGTAATCATTACGAATGTAAACACGAAACAGGCGATCAAAAAAATTACATTTGTTTGACTTGTAGCTGTTGCTTATTAATCATTACGGATGTAAACGCAAAACAAGCAATCAAAAACGTTACCTGTTTTTGACTCGTAGTGGTTGCTCAGTAATCATTACGGATTTACGGATGTAAACACGAAACACGTATTCAAAAACATTGCACTTGTCTGACTCGTAATGGATGCTTAGTAATCATTACGTTACACCATGGAAATGGTTACACTTTATTGACTCGTAATGGTTGCTAAGTAATCATTAACGCGAAACAAGCCATCAAAAACGTTGCACTTGTTTGACTTGTAGCTGTTGCTTAGTAATCATTACGGATGTAAATGCGAAACACGTCTTCAAAAACGTGTACTTGTTTGACTCGTATAGCGGTTACTTAGTAATCATTACGGATGTAAATGCGAAAGACGTATTCAAAAACGTTACACTTGTTTGACTCGTAGTGGTTACTTAGTAATCATTACGAATGTAAACGCGAAACAAGCCATCAAAAACGTGTACTTGTTTGACTCGTAGCGGTTACTTAGTAATCATTACGGATGTAAATGCGAAAGACGTATTCAAAAACGTTACACCTGTTTGACTCGTAGTGGTTACTTAGTAATCATTACGAATGTAAACGCGAAACAAGCCATCAAAAACGTGTACTTGTTTGACTCGTAGCGGTTACTTAGTAATCATTACGGATGTAAATGCGAAAGACGTATTCAAAAACGTTACACTTGTTTGACTCGTAGTGGTTACTTAGTAATCATTACGGATGTAAACGCGAAAGACGTATTCAAAAATGTTACACTTTATTGACGCGTAGCTACAGGACCCTCTAAATTCTGTGCAATTTTTCTTGGCAACTTTATATCCCCAAAGAATTCCATGATATGTCTTGTTTACAAGTTTGTCAGAGGCAAGAACTATATAATTATAATGAATCAGATGAGTCTAGCGTAATGTGATACCTTGGTAATCACCTAATTGATCTTGTGAAATTGTTAATATTTTTGTCAACCCTGCGTTATAAGCACTTTACTATAAAATGTATCTTATTTCACAATTTACAGAGCCAA
Organism: Amphiura filiformis; assembly: GCF_039555335.1. Classification (NCBI taxonomy): domain Eukaryota; kingdom Metazoa; phylum Echinodermata; class Ophiuroidea; order Amphilepidida; family Amphiuridae; genus Amphiura; species Amphiura filiformis. The sequence goes on along the minus strand of NC_092639.1, from coordinate 62,971,147 downwards.
AACCGTCAATATCGTACCGCAACCTGTCTCGGACCCCAACATCAGTAATCATCAAAGGTGTCCACTTGACAAATTTTGCAGAGAAGAAGACAGTGGACATTACCTATTCTTGCGACGGTCACGAAGCCATTTCTTACACCTGCAAATATGAAACTTACGACTTGATTGCAGACACTGAGCATGAGTTACCTGGATATGATCAAAGCTGGTCTGGAATTATTACAGCCAGAGCGTCAGATCGTAATAACAATACTGCAGAATGTCAGATAAATATCAAACAATCAGGTAATAATGATAATAATAGTAATAATAACTTGCATTAAGAAAAAAATATTTTTCTCAAGAACTCATGAAACCTGTTCAATTTTCACGGCGTCAGTATTTTAATTGTAAACCCATCCACTTTTGTTAACTCGGGATCCTATTTTCGTGACTTAAAGACTGAACCTCACGAACTCAAGCACACGCGCACGAGTTCGTGACTTCTTGACTTAAAGTCACGAAGTTAGGATCTCGAGATCCTTACTTCGTGAGTTAGAGCTTGTGTTACAAGCGCTATCATAATAGTTGTCAAATGATGGCGCTTGTGACACAAACTCTAAGTCACGAAGATCCTAACTGCGAGATCCTAACTTCGTGACTTTAAGTCAAGAAGGCACAAACTTGTGCGCGTGTGCGTGAGTTCTTGGATTCGTGAGTTCATGTCTTTAAGTTACGAAAATAGGATCTCGAGATAACAGAAAGTGGATGTGCTTACAATTAAAACACTGACGCCGTGAAAATTGAACAAATTTCATGAGTTCTTGAGATCCGAAGTTGTCTTAACTATTTCTTTATTTTTATATCTTTACTATTTCTTTATTTCAAATTGGCTAAGTCAGGAACACGAGAAGGCAGGACTCGTGATCACAAGATCTTGATTTCCTGAGTTACAAAAAGAACCGCATGGCCCTTAATTCCGTACATTGCAGTTCAACACTGTTTACTGATATTGAGATATCGTATATTTCCAATTGTCTTAACATGTAACTCTGTATGGTTCTTTTAAAGGTGTAAACGTGCTGGGAAAGTAAATTGCAAAACAATATACATTTCAAAATATCTTTAGAAATAAATGACCATGATGAAAGCAATAATTATTTAGTTCCATTTGTTTTATTTGAAGGTCCATTTATAGAACCAGTAATCAGCCACATTCGTACATCAGTTACCACAGCAACGGTTCGACAAGTAACATGTAAGAATTTTCCTGCTGATAGCCAGGTTCACATCACCTACTATGATGGGGAAGAATGCCTCGGAAAGTTTCCTGCTGGGGAAGAGCATAAGCTAACGAATCTGAAGAAAGACACAAATGAGATCAATGTAGAAGCAACAGATCAATTTGGAAACATCGCCACAACAACTTTCAACATGGACTTGAAGAACCCAGCATTGTCGTATGAACGTGTTGCTCGAAACCCGACATCGATAATTATCAAGGGTGTACAACTGGTAAACTTTCCAAACGATAGTCAAACGACTATAACGTTTGTGTGTGATGGTCATGCTGACATTTCGCATACTTTGAAAGAAGATCGAGTTAAAGATAAGCCTACAGATCATGTACTACCTGGATATGGCCGAACTTGGACAGGAGGGATGATCATTGCCAGTGCCTCAGATGGTAACTACACTGCACAGTGTGAAATTAGGATTGATGGAACAGGTAATGGCTGAATGTTTGAGTTCTATTGATTCTTATTGGGAAGTGCAATAATTATGTGTGCCACTGGTTGGGGTGTGGGGCGTCAAGCAATGTTTAATAGGCCCGGGACCAAATTCAAAGGCAGGAGCACCGTTTTGAAATTTAATGATGTACCAAAAAGGCGCAGTTAAACATTTTTAAAACAAAACACAATATTTTGCAATATTAAATACATACAAAATAGTACAAGATTCTTTTGAGCACCAAAAATGAAACAAGTGGCGAAAAAACAATTTCGGCACATCAAGAGTGGAAGAATTTTGTCTGGCTATCTAAGGGAAAACCCTTTTCGGCAAGCCATTTTAAAATGTCAATGAAATTATAGTGCAACCAAACAAGGTTACTACACAAACAGATTCCCACTTCACATTCGTCAATTTATTTTCAAAGGTCCACTAATTGAAACCATTACCAACCACACTCGTACATCAGCTAGCACAGCAACAGTTCGCCAAGTTGAATGCAAGAACTTTCCTGCCGATAGTCAGGTGCTCATCACCTACTACTATGATGGGGGAGCATGTCTTGGAAAATTTTCCACTCATCAGGGACATAGGCTGACGAACCTGAAGAAATCTACCAAGAACATAAAGGTTCAAGCAACTGACGATTTCGGTAATATCGCTGAAACAACATTTGAAGTCAACCCAGCAGTACCCGCTATATCATATGAACGCGTTTCTCGAACTCCGATTTCTATCATTATCGATGGTGTGAAGGTAACAAACTTCCCGAACATGGAAGATGTAACGATTATGTATACATGCGATGATCACAAACCTATTTCTCATACTTTGGAAAAGGACCATCAACAACGTCAGGGACAAGATTACACTTTAAGGCACGAATTATCTGGATACAGACAAAGTTGGGAAGGTGGTATGATCATAGCAACAGCATCAGATGGCAACAGAGAGTACGCAGCTCAGTGTCAGATCCAAATTGAAGGCCCAGGTAATCTGTCCTCACAAGTTAAAAAAACATTGTCTGTTTTGTTAAAATTAGGCCGTCATTTCACAAATTTTCGGATTTTTCAGACTACAATTTTACACAATAATAGTGCCAAAATGATCCACCAAATGGCTTCAATTAGGTCTTCATTTTGTAAAAATGTCTCACTTATGAGGGAAGCATATCTCCTCCGACACCCCTGCGTCAGAGACATTACTTGAAAGACCTGAAATTGTAATTGTCATTTTCACTGGCAATGGTTTCATATTTCTGTTATTTCGTAATCAATGTATTAAGTAATATCTCAAATTGACGTTAAGAGAATGGCGCGAAATTAGGTACTAATAGATTGCACCTTTTGTCTTCTTAAGGCGACGCGATCTTTTGTTGGTCGAAGCAACCGAAAAAAAAAAATCGATTTATATTATGATATATTATTGAAAAATAACACTTTGATGTTTTGAAAAAGGGCATTCTACAAATCATATACTTTGAAAACTTGCTTGATTTATCGTTGTTAATGAGTTATGCATGTTTTACAAAAGTGTTGTTGTTTCAGCCCTCTTTACAACATACCCCAAGAACCACAGGACCTACAAAAGTATATCTGTGATATTTGTATTCTTCTACACACTCTCTATGAAATAATCAATGCAATTTTTACCATTCGCAAGATGCTGTGAACTAACAAATCGTAACAGTTAAAATAGCTCCTAACCTTAACATTTATAATAACCAATTTCCGTTTTATTTCTTTTAAAGGTCCCTTAATAGAACCAGTAACCAATCATACTCGTACGTCTGTAAGTACAGCAACGGTAAGACAGGTAGAATGTGGGAATTTCCCTCAGGACAGTCAGGTGTACGTCACCTACTATGATGGAGACGATGTTCTCGGGAAATTCCAACTTGGACAAGAACACAGATTGACGAACCTAGAACTATCCACGAAGACGATACAAGTCCAAGCTAGCGATGACGTTGGAAATATAGCTGAAACATCGTTCGAAGTCGACAAGAATATTCCTGCAATATCATATGAGTCCATTTCAAGAACACCTACATCGATATTCATCAAAGATGTGCAACTGACAAACTTTCCAAACGATGAGGATGTTATCATTACCTATTCATGCGAAGGGCACGAAACTATTACTTTTACCAGGAAACGTGATCACCGGACTTCAAAGATTGGACATGAATTGCCAGGGTACAACCAAAGTTTCACGGAACGAATCATTACAGTTACAGCGTCCGTTGGTAGCTATGAGTACAGAGCAGAATCTCAGATTAACATCCATTGGCCAGGTAAGAGTTAATCCTCATGCTATTTTGACCAGATAAGAGCCTTAAAAGGATCTCCTCATCACATCATAATATTGAGACATAGGACGCTGAGCTGTAACCATTGTAACTGATAATATCATTCCACGGGCTTTCCCCTGAAATATTTATTACATTAAAACACGCAAATGCAAGTATAGAACCATATGAATGTGCGGGTTAATGCTACAGATTCACTACTATGTATGCATTTAAACTGGAATAGCGCACTCATAATCATACTTCGGTACATACTTTAAGGCAAAATATCACCACTAGATCTCCCTGCATATTTTCCAGGACCATTGATAGAACCAATCACCAACCATACACGAACATCTGTCAGCACAGCAACAGTTCAACAGGTAGAATGCAAGAATTTTCCTGTCGGTAGTCAAGTGTACGTCACTTATTATGATGGGGTAAAATGTCTCGGGAAATTTGCTGTTGGAAGTGAACACAAGCTAACTAATCTGAAGGCATCATCAAATGAGATAAGAGCCCGGGCAACAGATGGGCATGGAAATATTGCAAAAGCAACATTCATCATCGACCAGAACATTCCAACTATCTCATATACATGTGTGTCTCGGACACCAAAATCGATAGTCATCAAGGGGGTGCAGCTCACAAACTTCCCGGGAGATAACGATGTCAATTTAACCTATTCATGTGATGGGCATGAAACCATTTCTCACACTTGGAATAAACCTCAACAACATCACGAGTCGACTTTATGTGTTGATCATCAATTGCCTGGATACGATGCAAGTTTCAAAGCAGGAAACATAGTTGTTAATGCAACAGATGTCAACAACGAGTACAAAGCACAATGTCAGATTGGCATCCAAGGAAAAGGTAGGGAGATACAGTATTAGCTCATTGCTTACTTGCTTACTTTGCTTATGTCGACTTGTCTAGTCGGACTCCGCTGATGGCTCTCCACACAACTCTGTTCTGCATGCAGTTCCTAATGTCTCTCTTGTCCAGTATCCTCGATTAGATAGTTCATAGACATTAAAAAACTGATCAATGCGCATACAAAACCATGAACTAATGGAACTAAACTTCTTCATGATTTATATACATTTGGCACAAAGAAGATTGACAACATAATATGCAACATTAATTCACTGCAATAATGAATTTTCCACTCTTGTTAAACAAAATTAGTTTATCATCTCCGTTTTGACTATTTTCTAGGACCAATGATAGAACCAATCACCAACCATACACGAACATCTGTCGGCACAGCATCAGTTCAACAGGTAGAATGCAAGAACTTTCCTGCTGATAGTCAGGTATACATCACATACTTTGATGGGGAAGAATGCCTCGGGAAATTCGATGTTGGAATGGAGGAACATAAGCTGATTAATTTAAAGACGTCATCGAACACGATTAGAGCTCAAGCTACTGACGAACTTCAAAACTTTGCTGAAACAACGTTTATTATCGACCAGAACGTTCCAGCTATATCCTATGAATACGTTTCCCGGACCCCAAAATCGATCATTATCAAGGACGTGAGGCTAACCAACTTTCTAAGTGACGACGATGTAACTATAACATACTCTTGTGATGGGCGTGAAGCTGTTTCGTTCACTTGGAAATACGGTGAAGAAGATCAAGACTGGTGTACTGAGCATGAATTGATTGGGTACGATGAAAGTTACAAAGGAATCATAACAGCTACTGCCACAGACACCAGCGAAGAGTTCAAAGCACAGTGTCAGATTAGCGTCCGACTAAAAGGTAAAGATATGTTTAAGTCACTTTTGTAGTCTTATATGCACGAGAAGATTATAAATATGGAAAATACAAGCAAACCCCGAAATTATTTTGTATTTTTTTATGATAGAGAAATATAAGCACTACTACATGTAGCTTGAAATGTCGTTGTCAGAAATGCAGGCAATCATTCTGAAATTGTCGATTACATTTTCCAGGACCAATGATAGAACCAATCACTAACCATACACGAACATCTGTCGGCACAGCAATAATCCGACAGGTAGAATGCACGAATTTTCCTGCTGATAGCCACGTGCACGTCATCTACTATGATGGAGATCAATGTCTCGGCAAGTTCCCTCTTATGGTAGAACATAAGGTAGCTAACCTGAAGGCATCTTCAAACGAGATCACTACTCATGCAATAGACGAGCTAGGAAATATCGCTGAAGCAACTTTTATTATCGACCAGAACATTCCAACTATATCGTATGAATACGTGTCCCGTACCCCAACATCGATTATCATCAAAGACGTAATGCTGGCCAACTTTCCAAGTGAGGACAATATAACGATAACCTACTCTTTTGACGAGCGTGAAGCCGTTTCGTTTACTTGGGAACACGGTGAACAAGATCAAGACTGGTGTATTGACCATGAATTGACTGGGTACGATGAGAGTTGCGACGAAATGAATATAATAGCTACTGCAACCGATACCAAGAAAGGGTTCAGTGCTAGGTGTCCGATTAGCGTCCAAGGAAAAGGTAAAGATAAATTAAAACCTTTTCTAAACAACTTGAACACATTTGGGCGTATTTTGTGTTAAAATGGCAGAAGGCAATTATGTAAAACACGCACAAAACTACAAACTGTTTATGACGCACAATATACTACCATCTTGTTGGTTATATTTTTCCAGGACCATTGATAGAACCAATCATCGATCACACACGAACATCTGTCAACACAGCATTAGTTCGGCAGGTGGAATGCAAGAACTTTCCTGCTGATAGTCAAGTGTATGTCATTTACTACGATGAGGAAGAATGCCTCGGGAAATTCGGTCCAGGACATGAACACAAATTGACTAATCTGAAAGCATCATCCAAGAAAATAAAAGCACATGCAACGGATGACCTTGGAAATATCGCCGAAGCAACATTCATCATCGACCAGAACATTCCAACCATATCATATGAATACGTATCAAGAAACCCAACATCGATTTTGATCAAAGGTGTGCAGTTGACAAACTTTCCAATTGATGACAATATCATTGTAACTTATTCCTGTAACGGTCGTGAAGCAATTTCCTACAATTGGAAACATGGGCAGCAAGACCAAGATTCACCCTCAAACATTGAGCATAAATTGCCAGTTGATAGTTGCAACGAAGGAAATATAGTAGCTACGGCAACAAATACCAGCAAAGAGTACAGAGCACAATGTCAGATTAGCATCCAAGGAAAAGGTAAACAGTCCGGTCCGACTGCCTGATCAGGAAGTACTGCCGAATCAGGCAGCATGTTGCCGAGTTGCCAACACAGGCTTTGGTAACCCTTCCGAATTCGACAGACTAAGGACTAAATTGTTCATGGTGATTTTATAAAAGATCGGGGGAAATTTTACTTTAACACACATGAGCTACATGTAAGTTGACAATTTTTCACCGGGCGAAAAAAAATTCCACCGGGAGAAAAATAATTTAAATAACAAAACAATTTCTAATGGTTTTTTAAAAAATTGATTTAAATATGCAAATTAACTTTATTTTAACTAAAATTGATGAAAAATTACTACTAATTGTACATTTATTGATAACTTTATATATTTTACCTAATTCTTTACTCTAAACCAAGAAATAACGGTATATTAAAAGATGCTCTATTTGAAATAGAGCATTGCATTGTGGGATACCATACTGCCTGACTCGACAACATACTGCCTGATTCGGCAGTACTTCCTGATCAGGCAGGTAAAGAAAATGTTAGATATTTCACAAACACCTTTGGGCGTCTTTTGTATTAGACCGTTTTTGAGAACAGGCACAAGATCATCAACTGTTTATGACGCACATATCACTATCTTGTCGATTATATTTTCTAGGACCATTGATAGAACCAATCAACAACCATACACGAACATCTGTCAGCACAGCAACTGTTGGAAATGTAAAATGCAAGAATTTTCCAAGAGACAGTCGGGTGTATGTCAGTTACTATGATGTTGAAGATTGTCTTGGGAAATTCGCTGTTGGGGATGTACACAAGCTAACCAATCTGAATGCGTCATCGAAAAAGATAAAAGCACAGGCAACAGATGAGTTTCGGAATCTGGCTGAAGCAACATTCATCATCGACCAGAACATTCCAACCATATCATATGAATACGTATCAAGAACCCCAACATCGATCTTGATCAAAGGTGTGCAGTTCACAAACTTTCCAATTGATGACAATATCATTGTAACTTATTCCTGTAACGGTCGTGAAGCAATCTCCTACAATTGGAAGCATGGGCAGCAAGATCAAGATTCACCCTCAAACATTGAGCATAAATTGCCAGTTGATAGTTGCAACGAAGGAAATATAGTAGCTACGGCAACAAATACCAGCAAAGAGTACAGAGCACAATGTCAGATTAGCATCCAAGGAAAAGGTAAACAGTCCGGTCCGACTGCCTGATCAGGAAGTACTGCCGAATCAGGCAGCATGTTGCCGAGTTGCCAACACAGGCTTTGGTAACCCTTCCGAATTCGACAGACTAAGGACTAAATTGTTCATGGTGATTTTATAAAAGATCGGGGGGGGGGGTTTACTTTGACACATATGAGCTACATGTAAGTTGACAATTTTTCACTGGGCGAAAAAAATTTCCACCGGGAGAAAAATAATTTAAATAACAAAACAATTTCTAACGGTTTAAAAAATTGATTTAAATATGCAAATTAACTTTATTTTAACTAAAATTGATGAAAAATTACTACTAATTGTACATTTATTGATAACTTTATATATTTTACCTAATTCTTTACTCTAAACCAAGAAATAACGGTATATTAAAAGATGCTCTATTTGAAATAGAGCATTGCATTGTGGGATACCATACTGCCTGACTCGGCAACATACTGTCTGATTCGGCAGTACTTCCTGATCAGGCAGGTTAAGAAAATGTTAGATATTTCACAAACACCTTTGGGCGTCTTTTGTATTAGACCGTTTTTGAGAACAGGCACAAGATCACCAACTGTTTATGACGCACAATATATCACTATCGTGTCGATTATATTTTCTAGGACCATTGATAGAACCAATCAACAACCATACACGAACATCTGTCAGCACAGCAACTGTTGGAAATGTAAAATGCAAGAATTTTCCTAGAGACAGTCGGGTGTATGTCAGTTACTATGATGTTGAAGATTGTCTTGGGAAATTCGCTGTTGGGGATGTACACAAGCTAACCAATCTGAATGCGTCATCGAAAAAGATAAAAGCACAGGCAACAGATGAGTTTGGGAATCTGGCTGAAGCAACATTCATCATCGACCAGAACATTCCAACCATATCATATGAATACGTATCAAGAACCCCAACATCGATCTTGATCAAAGGTGTGCAGTTGACAAACTTTCCAATTGATGACAATATCATTGTAACTTATTCCTGTAACGGTCGTGAAGCAATTTCCTACAATTGGAAACATGGGCAGCAAGATCAAGATTCACCCTCAAACATTGAGCATAAATTGCCAGTTGATAGTTGCAACGAAGGAAATATAGTAGCTACGGCAACAAATACCAGCAAAGAGTACAGAGCACAATGTCAGATTAGCATCCAAGGAAAAGGTAAACAGTCCGGTCCGACTGCCTGATCAGGAAGTACTGCCGAATCAGGCAGCATGTTGCCGAGTTGCCAACACAGGCTTTGGTAACCCTTCCGAATTCGACAGACTAAGGACTAAATTGTTCATGGTGATTTTATAAAAGATCGGGGGGGTTTACTTTGACACATATGAGCTCCATGTAAGTTGACAATTTTTCACCGGGCGAAAAAAAATTCCACCGGGAGAAAAATAATTTAAATAACAAAACAATTTCTAACGGTTTTAACAAAAATTGATTTAAATATGCAAATGAACTTTATTTTAACTAAAATTGATGAAAAATTACTACTAATTGTACATTTATTGATTACTTTATATATTTTACCTAATTCTTTACTCTAAACCAAGAAATAACGGTATATTAAAATATGCTCTATTTGAAATAGAGCATTGCATTGTCAGGATACCATACTGCCTGACTCGGCAACATACTGCCTGATTCGGCAGTACTTCCTGATCAGGCAGGTAAAGAAAATGTTAGATATTTCACAAACACCTTTGGGCGTCTTTTGTATTAGACCGTTTTTGAGAACAGGCACAAGATCACCAACTGTTTATGACGTACAATATATCACTATCTTGTCGATTATATTTTCTAGGACCATTGATAGAACCAATCAACAACCATACACGAACATCTGTCAGCACAGCAACTGTTGGAAATGTAAAATGCAAGAATTTTCCTAGAGACAGTCGGGTGTATGTCAGTTACTATGATGTTGAAGATTGTCTTGGGAAATTCACTGTTGGGGATGTACACAAGCTAACCAATCTGAATGCGTCATCGAAAAAGATAAAAGCACAGGCAACAGATGAGTTTGGGAATCTGGCTGAAGCAACATTCATCATCGACCAGAACATTCCAACCATATCATATGAATACGTATCAAGAACCCCAACATCGATCTTGATCAAAGGTGTGCAGTTGACAAACTTTCCAATTGATGACAATATCATTGTAACTTATTCCTGTAACGGTCGTGAAGCAATTTCCTACAATTGGAAACATGGGCAGCAAGATCAAGATTCACCCTCAAACATTGAGCATAAATTGCCAGTTGATAGTTGCAACGAAGGAAATATAGTAGCTACGGCAACAAATACCAGCAAAGAGTACAGAGCACAATGTCAGATTAGCATCCAAGGAAAAGGTAAACAGTCCGGTCCGACTGCCTGATCAGGAAGTACTGCCGAATCAGGCAGCATGTTGCCGAGTTGCCAACACAGGCTTTGGTAACCCTTCCGAATTCGACAGACTAAGGACTAAATTGTTCATGGTGATTTTATAAAAGATCGGGGGGGGGGGGTTACTTTGACACATATGAGCTACATGTAAGTTGACAATTTTTCACCGGGCGAAAAAAAATTCCACCGGGAGAAAAATAATTTAAATAACAAAACAATTTCTAACGGTTTTTTAAAAAATTGATTTAAATATGCAAATGAACTTTATTTTAACTAAAATTGATGAAAAATTACTACTAATTGTACATTTATTGATAACTTTATATATTTTACCTAATTCTTTACTCTAAACCAAGAAATAACGGTATATTAAAAGATGCTCTATTTGAAATAGAGCATTGCATTGTGGGATACCATACTGCCTGACTCGGCAACATACTGCCTGATTCGGCAGTACTTCCTGATCAGGCAGGTAAAGAAAATGTTAGATATTTCACAAACACCTTTTGGCGTCTTTTGGATTAGACCGTTTTTGAGAACAGGCACAAGATCACCAACTGTTTATGACGCACAATATATCACTATCGTGTCGATTATATTTTCTAGGACCATTGATAGAACCAATCAACAACCATACACGAACATCTGTCAGCACAGCAACTGTTGGAAATGTAAAATGCAAGAATTTTCCTAGAGACAGTCGGGTGTATGTCAGTTACTATGATGTTGAAGATTGTCTTGGGAAATTCGCTGTTGGGGATGTACACAAGCTAACCAATCTGAATGCGTCATCGAAAAAGATAAAAGCACAGGCAACAGATGAGTTTGGGAATCTGGCTGAAGCAACATTCATCATCGACCAAAACATTCCAACCATATCATATGAACACGTATCAAGAACACCAACATCGATCTTGATCAAAGGCGTGCAGTTGACAAACTTTCCAATTGATGACAATATCATTGTAACTTATTCCTGTAACGGTCGTGAAGCAATTTCCTACAATTGGAAACATGGGCAGCAAGATCAAGATTCACCCTCAAACATTGAGCATAAATTGCCAGTTGATAGTTGCGACGAAGGAAATATAGTAGCTACGGCAGCAAATACCAGCAAAGAGTACAGAGCACAATTTCAGATTAGCATCCAAAGAAAACGTAAGAATGTTGCAAAAGCATGACTTTCCTCTGCCGTGGGAAGTTCTACTAGAATTACTGATTGGTTTCTGCGATTTGAACAAAGAGTTGTACATAATCACTGCCCAGATTGTCTTATAACGATTGAAAAGAAAACATTACGAGAAGCCAAATGTAAACTGTATCTTTAATACTACCGCTTTATTTCTTATCTACTACTAATGTTGACATTTTTCATTGTAGCTCATTGTAATCATGATATTGTATCGCTTTATTTCTTATCTTACTACTAAATTGTTGACATTTTTCATTGTAGCTCATTGTAATCATTATATTGTATCGCTTTTGTTTCATACATGTAAAATATAATTATCTTCCAGGACCATTGATAGAAACAATCACCAACCATACACGAACATCCGCCAGCACAGCAACAGTTCGGCAGGTAGAATGCAAGAATTTTCCTGCTGATAGTCAAGTGCACGTTACTTACTATGATGGGGAAGAATGTCTTGGGAAATTCCCGGTTGGAATGAAACACAAGCTAACCAATCTGAAGGCCTCATCGAGAGACATACAAGCACAAGCAACAGATGATCTTGGGAATATGGCTGAAGCAACATTCATCATCAACCAGAACATCCCAACCGTCTCATATGAGCGCATATCACGTACGCCAAAGTCGATATGCATAAAAGGCGTGAAGTTGATCAACTTTCCAAGTGAGAACGATGTAACTTTAACGTACTCTTGCGATGGGCATGAAGAGATCTCTCTTACTTTGAACCAAAGTCTACAAGATAATGACTTAGTTTCGGAACATGAATTACCTGGATATGATGAAAGTTTCAAAGAAGGCAAGATAACAGCATCTGCAATAGATGCCAGCAATGAATACCGAGCGCAATGCCAGATTAGCATCCAAGAACAAGGTAGGGTAGGCCTATTATAATTTATATAACAGCTCGTAAATCCTCACGAACTCATCCACACACAGAACACCTTTAAACTGGGTAATGTACTTATACAGATCAAAAGAAGCATAACGACATCACAACTTCTTAATAACCAAAACTCTTAATTTTCAGGCGTATTAAATCAACAGTTCCTAATCTAGAATAGTCTTTTTTTCTTTTCTATAGGGTGTAACAATAAAATTTGTACAATTTTGAAAATAGAATGACACAAGTATGCCGCCTATTTTTTGGTTTGGTATTAATATGTCTATCAAGGTAATTTCTTTAGCCACCAGATAAGCTTTGTTTCAATAAAATCGTAGGTATACAAGTGAAGATATAACCAATTATGTAACCTAGTCTTAAAACCGCTTGGGCCACTTTTGTCTAAATGTTACAGAAGTGACTGAATAGACCAGTTGGACGGTGCTCTTGTGATAGGTCAATTTAAACAATGGGGTATTCGAAGTAGTAGAAATGATTACATAATAGAATATCTCCTTGAGTTTTTAAAAGTCACAACTAAGCACTGACATAACAACTTCATTTACTAGAAATCGTGGCTGCAGCTCAACACCTTCAACCCCAATTCACGTTGGAAGAGCGTATTTTTATGGTTGTGACATTCGGTAGCACAGGGAGTCAAGCAGAAACCATCAGATTTTTTATAGGTCATTTTCCAAACTCACGTCTTCCTTCAAGGCATACAAATATTACATCTAACTATGAGAAGTATATAAAATTTGTTGACAGAAATGCTGGCAATAGTGGTCGTCCCAGAACAGCTAGAAGCCCAGCTGAACTTAATTTCAAATTTTTATTGTTTTGTACTTATGGGTGCAAAAACTGTTCTCAATTTTACCAATGATATCTCAGGGATATGAGAAATTACTTTATTTATAAGATAATTCGAAAGAGATTTCATGACTTCATTTATAGATTTTAAAGAAATATCATATTATTATTAAGTTCATTTTAATTATATGAAGAAACACCACTTATAATTCTTTTGTGTCAGTTCTTTGATGTTCAATGCACGATAACGCTCGTGCCAACGTGTTGTGTGCACTTCATCCTCATTGCCTAACTGGGGGGATGTGGTTGGGTTGGATTGGATGTTTGTATAGTTGTTTGTTTCAATGTTGCAATATTGGCGCTGATTTAGCTGCTGCCTGCAAATTGCATTGTGTCTGTTTAGGTGTGTTTAATGTACAATTCTAGCAATTTGACCTGCGGGTCACCATTAGAGTTTGAAATAAAACCTTCCTTTTTTATAAACACAATCAACGCGGTTCAAACTTGATAGTACGCTAACATGGCAAAAGTGGCCCAACACGTTTTCTGGACGATTTAATTAATCGGACATAACTTTTGAACCCAAGCTAGTAAAGAAACCAACTAAACGCCTTCTGTTAGCCACGATATCACTAATTCTATTGCATATTACATTTGTGTCGTAACTCTTTTAGTTTTTTTCTGAGAAGTCAAAATGCAATTGTACAAATTTTATTGTTACACCCTGTATTTCAAAAATTGACATTTCCTCTTTGTCGATCACTTTCAGGGCCATTGATTGAACCAATCACCAACCATACACGAACATCCGTCGGCACAGCAACAGTTCGGCAGTTAGAATGCAAGAATTTTCCTGCTGATAGTCAGGTATACATCACATACTTTGATGGGGAAGAATGCCTCGGGAAATTTCCTATTGGGTATGAACACAAGCTAACCAATCTGAAGGCGCCATCGAAAGAGATAAAAGCACAAGCAGCAGATAATGTTGGGAACATCGCCGAAGCAACATTCATCATCAACCAGAACATTCCAACTATATCGTATGAATACGTTTCCCGTACCCCAACATCGATCATCATCAAAGGCGTGAAGCTGACCAAATTTCCAAGTGAGGACGATGTAACTATAACCTACTCTTGTGATGGGCGTGAAGCCGTTTCATTCACCTGCAAACATGATCAAGACTCGTGTTCAAGTATTGACCATGAATTGACTGGGTATGATAACAGATGCAATGAAGGAAACATAATAGTTTCTGGAGTTGATTCTAGCAAAGAGTTCAAGGCACAATGTCAGATTAGCATTCGAGGAAAAGGTAAAGATAATTATACAAATGTATTAATATCGCTGAAGACGTAGATCGAGTGAAAACGTTCCACTAAATGTTTTAATATTTTTTCTACCACTACTTATATATATTAAAATAATTCATATAAACACCTAAAAACTAATTTTGGCGAATTTTGTATTATGATAGACACATAAGATAATTTAAGATAATATTAAGATTAATATGTAAAAAACACACAGAGAAATAGAAAAACTACTACAAAGCTTGATATATCGTTGTCATGAATTCAATTAATATTATTATTACTCTCACCGACGAAAAATATTTCACAATCTTGTCGATTTATAATTTCCAGGACCAATGATAGAACCAATCACCAACCATACACGAACATCTGTCGCCACAGCAACAGTTCGACAGGTAGAATGCAAGAATTTTCCTGCTGATAGTCAGGTGTACGTCACTTACTATGATGAGGAAGAATGCCTCGGGAAATTCCCGGCTGCGGAAATACATAACCTGACTAACTTGAAGATATCCTCAAAGGAGATAAAAGTACAGACAATGGATGAGCTTGGTAATCTTGCCGAAACAACATTTGAAATAGACCAGAATATTCCAACCATATCATATGAGCGTATCTCGAGGACCCCGACATCTGTAGTCATCAAGGGCGTGCGGTTGATTAATTTTCCGAAGAAAGATGATGTAACTATAGTTTATTCCTGTGATGATCACGATAATATTTCATTTACTTGGAACGAAGAATTTCACTCATGGGAAGCTCATGATACACCTATCACTAACACTGATCATGAATTGTCTGGGTATTCTCATAGCTGGAGAGGAGGGAAACTGACAGCAACAGCAGTTTGTCGAAGTAACGTTTACAGAGCGGAATATCAGATTTGCATCGAAGGAGAAGGTATTGTTTTTAACAAAATGGTTGTAAAATGGTATACTGTATATATGTTACAAACATGACAAAGAACACATATGATAATCCATTTAATAAATGTGGAATGTTGGTCGTTCTGTCCCCTGGAATACGGAATCCCATTATATAAAAATTATGATTAAGATGTAAGCATATTCTACACTGTTTTGATATAAAAAGTACAAAAACCACTGTTTTGTTAACTTAGTCTGTAATTATTGTTGTTCGTTTCATTTAAAGGACCAAAAATACACCCTATTACCAACCACACTCGTACATCAGTCGGCACCGCAACAGTTCAACAAGTTGAAGTTCAGAATTTTCCTTCCGGTGGTCAGGTGTACATCACTTACTATGACGACGACGATGCAGCTTTAGGGAAATTCAAAGTTAGAGAAGTACACAAATTGACTAAGTTGAAAGAAACAACGAGTACCATTAAAGCTGTTGCTTCTGATGGATACGGAAATATTGCTGAAGTAATGTTCGATGTCGATCACAACATACCAGCCATATGCTATGAGCGCGCATCTCGAACGCCAACATCGACTGTTATCAAAGGTCTACGAATCAACTTTCCAAATGAGGAAGAAGGAATCATGGTAACCATAACTTATTCCTGCGATGGTCACAAAGACGTATCTTACACATGGAGACAAAACGGAGATGAGGATACCGAACACGACTTACCTGGATATGGTCGACACTGGGGAGGAGGGACGATCATGGCGACAGCTTCAGATTACAAAAAACAGTACACGGCGCAGTGTCAAATTTGCATTGAAGGATCAGGTAATTATAATTCTAAACTGATTTTCTTGTGTATAAATTTTTTAAAGGCATTGTTACAACACATATTAACTTCCTCACATGCAGCCTTACCTTAGTTCATCTCAAGTTCTGTAAGCCCTTGTAACTTCACGCGCGCGATTCAATACTGCGATTAGCGAAATACACACCTACGTCACTACCGAACTTTTGGCAAAGAACATTATAGCCATAAAACTGTCTTTAAATTTTCTTACTTGCAAGGTCCATTGATACTACCTATTACCGACCATTCTCGAACATCTGTTACCAAAGCAACTGTCCGACAAGTACAATGTGATAACTTTCCTGCTGATAGTCAGGTGCATATTACCTACTTCGACGGAGAAGAATTTCTTGGGAATTTCCCTATCGGAAGAGATCATAAACTGACGAATTTAAGGAAAACCACAATGGCGATAAAAGCCAAGTCTTCCGATGCATATGGAAATGTTGCTGAAACTACGTTCAACATTAGTCAGAACTTACCATCAATGTCATATGACCGCATATGTCGGACTACAACATCGATGATTATCAAAGGTGTGCAACTGGAAAACTTCCCAACCACAAAGGACTTAACCATAACCTATTCATGTGATGATCATGAAAACATTTCTTATTCTTGGATTCAGAATGATAACGATAAAGCTGTTGAGCATATATTACCTGGATATGATTGTAGCTGGGAGGGCGGGACGATATTGGCAACGGTGTCTGACAGGAACGATGAGTACTCTACAGAAAGTCAAATTTGCATCAAAGAAATTGGTAATGGTATATTTTTCTTTTGTAGAGATAAGGTGTAAAATCCAAAGAGGTTAGGCTTTAATAGGACCCCAGCAAGTAGCTCATGGAGGGTAAAATGGCGTGTCATGTGCCCGTTAACATTGGATTCAATTGTGTGCTTGCTTGTGTACTGTCGATAACACGAGCTAGCAGGCAAATTTCCACAACGCTCCATCTTACAGACATCAATTATCGTTCGATTTTGAGCTATTCCGATAATTGCAGGAGGTAGAATATTTTGATACCCATGCGTGCCAATCTCATATGGCATAGGAGGATTTATGGGTTATTATTATTATTCCGTAGTGAAGTTTATATCTAATCTCTGATAAATCTGTCTCTAGTTACAGTAGCTGTTCATATTATTGACAGAATCAATCAGTCGCAATCAAAACATTTATCGATACAAGTCAGATCAAAAAATGTGCATGTATTGTAATTTTTACAATTGAAACTTTCATGGTTCATATAAATATACTTAAGTCACGTATTAACAGACCATTTTCAATCATTATCGTTTAAAGGTCCATTAATAGAACCCATTACCAACCTTACACGTACATCTGTCAGCACAGCAACAGTTCAACAGGTAGAATGCAAGAATTTCCCTACTGATAGTCAGGTGTATATAAATTACTATGATGGGGAAGAATGTCTCGGGAAATTTCCTACTGGAAGCGAACACAAGCTGATGAACTTAAAGAAGGAAACGAAAGTGATAGTAGCCCAAGCAATGGATGAGCATGGGAATATGGCTGAAGAAACAATCAGTATCGATCAGAAGATACCATCTCTATCATATCAAAGTGCATCCCGAACCCAGACATCTGTTGTGATTAAAGGCTTGCACGTGGATAATTTTCCAGACGAGACCGGAGTGGTGGTAACATATTCATGGGGTAGACGAATCCAAACATTGAGTTTGACTACTGAGCATGAATTACTAGGAGTCAATCCAAACTGGAGAGGTGGAGTGTTTGCCATAGCTAGAGATGCCAATAAGGAATACAGTGCTGAGTGTTACATCAGTATACATGGTAAAGAGAGAATCTGTTTGTCTTACACGATGCAGGTTTAAAAATGTTGCAGCTCTAGTCATAGTTAATGCTCTGCGTGCTAGCCATAGGGTTCAATATAAAGTTTTGAGATATTTTCTGAAAATATCAAGAGCTATCTTAAGAACCACTGAACCAATACTAGGCTTGTTTGTACTCATTTTAATGTATTTTTCATGCTGATTCCAAATATGGTCATGAACATTTACAATTCTGAAATATTTGAAGTTTTGAACTTTCTTTGAAACTTGTCGTCTGCAGTCGACACCCGCGTGGGGAGAGATAAATTAATACATCTCCATAAAGATTTATTTATTACATGTATAATCATAATATCATCAGACGAACGCAATGTATGACCTAATACTAAATAAATATACTGCGACAAAAAAGTATCCTTACACTTGGAAAAATAATCACAATTTCCAAACTGAACAATATTGAGGTAAATGTGTTTTTATAATAGATGCACTGTCTAATCCTGCATCTTATGACACCACATTGAATCCAATGTGACCTCAACAGGTAAAGTTACAAACAATTGAATAGACGAAGGTCCAGTTTTAAAAGCGACAAACTGGCCTATGCAAGGGGCAAAAAGATCCCAACAAACGCAACAAAAATAGACAACACAGTTTCGTCAATGAAGCTTTATTTAAAGCAGCATTTATTTCAGTTTTTACTTCTTTGCACTTTTCATAACTTCCATTTTATTTGTCAGCTCTTTCGTTTCAGTTTTCTTTTGTTCCTTTTGTTTTGAATTAAAGGCACACAAAAATTAGCCATTTACCACTCTCAAACCAAATGTCTAGTCCGTGGATTTTTGGATAGGCCAATTTGTCACTTTTAAAACTGGTCCTTCGTGTAATCAAATGCTTGTAACTTGCTTCTTGAAGTCACATTGGATTCAATGTGGTGTCATAACGTGTCGGACTAGATAGTACATCTATTAAAATAACAAATTTACTTCAATATGGGTCAGTTTTGAAATTGTGATTATTTTTCCAAGTGTAAGGATACTTTTTGGAGCAGTATCGTATGTATCATTTACAAGTTATGTTGTTCTTCCCTTTGCATTTATCAGTACCAGAAGAACAGAGTGAGCCAGAAACGCATTTGCTAATTCAAATGTTGAGGGGTGATGGTTTCTCATTTGATATTTTGAAACTGGAGCGCAGACTGAACAAATACGACATGCAGAGAATCAAGGTGTTTCCGTATACAGATATAGGAGTCTCCAGTAAACTGCGAATTTGGGATGGCAATACAGGTAATATAAAAGAAAAGAAAAGCGTGTAAAGCATATTACGTTTTAGTAATATGTGTTTTAAAACACATTCTCGTATTAAGTACAAAGTGCTGAATTCAACTCGTTCACCTCAGGACATTGTTCTTAATGTATCGATCAATATTTACGTGAGTGGGGATTGGGGAAGCAAGCATTTGAAATGAAACAAGACATCATTCTCGGAATAAAGTGAGGATGAAATATATAATCAGAGCGCAAATGTATTCAGCGATCAGTCCCTAATTATAAATTGTATTTTTCGGTTTGTTTTATGCAATATTCGATTAATCTTGTTAATGGTTAGCATTTGTCAGTTATTCAGTATGAGATAACAAATTCTTTACCCAAATTCACAGGCAGCAAACCTTGTCAGCAGGTGGCGAATGTTCAACTTGTGGATCGGACTATGAAAAATCACACATTTAGAAACTGCTCTGCAAGGATTGATAAGGAAGGTAAGTTAACTGTCTGTAGCATATATTCTTATATAATTCTACATTGTCTTGTCCTTCTTCTTTTTGTCCTTCAATGTACATCATCATCATGGGATCATGTCTACAATGGTCTAGGACGGCGAAGATTTGTGCAGCTCCTTTCGCCGGCACTGTTCTCATTATAGTCGCGATGTCCACCATCACAGCATAGAATCATCTCCCGAGTTGTGTATTGATAGCCAGGTAATCTGACTCATCAGTTATGTAAATTCTTTAACAAGATGAAATTCAAATTCAATTTTATAATCTAGATGATGATCAAGAATCCACTTACAAGGTGACGACACAAACTACCAATCCCATAACCGATACAAGCGACTACACCGATGCAAATGTGTTCATCCAAATCATTGGCGAGCATCGGGTGTCTAATGTACTGCTACTAAAAGGATCACGCTCAAAGACATTCAGTGAAGTCTTCTATACTATACAAAGTCTAGGAACTGTAAGAAAGCTACGGGTATGGCATGACAAACCAGGTGGGTATTATGTTAGATATCGAGTATTCTACTTGTAATTTATAAATAATACACTTTAGAAAATCCCAAAAGCCTCTGCAATTTCACCCTAAATAAGTCACGCCGATGCGCACATCGTTAGCGACCTTCGTTACTGTAACTGCGCAGTAAGGTAGTAACGATATATCGGGTACATACTTTCGAATACCGTATAACTATAAACCATCCCTATAAACACAAAATAATTAGGCAAATATTGGGGATGGTGCAGAGCAAATCAATTGTGGTATTGAAACCTAAACTTACAAAAAGACATCTACGACATTGGATGCGACATTCACATGAAATCATTCGGTGGCCCATTTTTGCAATTTTTTTTGTCTTTTATTGGATATTTCCGACCGTATTTTTTAATTGTATTATTCATTACACTGAAATTTTTAGGCAATAATAATAATTCTAAATATATATAATGTGCAAGCGATTTTGAAAATGTGTAAGCCGTAGTAATCAATCTTCATATTTATTAAACGGGGTGTCGGGAAGTGCTTTCGAGTAGTTTTCTTACAACCACAGATCGCAGGAGCGACTTTTGGCGTGGTGATAGATAATTTGTGTATGTCATCATAATCAGTTATAATGATTAATTATTAAAATTATAATCTACGTCCGTTGCACGTATGCAACTGCTCAAACTATTTCATTTCTTTGCATATCATGAAATGTTGACATACCTTGAAAACTGCATATTTCCAATATCATAGGAGAAACTTTGGCATGGCATTTGGCTCACATAATCGTCGTAGACGAGAGGACAGGAAAAGGTTTCAAGTTTGACTGCAGTCGTAAGTTGGCCAAAGATGAAGACGACAATCAGATCATGACGGGCAGTAAGTAACTCTTTCCTCGGATTCTTCCACCTTTTTAAATAGTTGTGGGGTTGTTGTACTCACGAGCCTTAAATAACTATAAATTGTCCCTTTTTATTTTACTGACCAGAGGGGTTTGAAGTACTTACGTTCCTGGTTTGCGCCTGCTTGCTACCCGTGGTCGTCAAATCGCGTAGGGCATATAATAGGGTATCTAGGGTCGGTTTAAAGTAATTTTCTTATTCGTCGCTATGCGAAAATAATAACGTAATTAAACGATTCAGTATTAATCCAACGATTTTTATAATATATTAGCGACGGTTAATTCATTAAAATGGGAAATAAATATTAATATCTTTCCATTTCGGTGAGTACAATGGAACTGGTAATACTATTGTGGACCATCTGTTGAGCACATGAGTAAACCAACAAATGTAATTTGACTTATAGGGACGACCTTCAAGGTAATGGTTAAAGTCCACGAGCTTAACGAAGGCTTTATTCAATCAGCTAGTAGTAATGGTACACCAAGCGAGATGAAACAGGCTATCTGCAAGTATGAGAGCGATCAGACCTATGTATTTTATACAACAAGAAACTTGGAGGACGTGGATAAAATTCGTGTTTCGTATGACAACAGAGGTAAGATTCAAAATTGTAATTCCTTCACCAGAAGCTGTACAGAATAAATGCCACCAATATCCCCACTTAGAGGTTAGCAAATAAGATGTATGCTCCTGGAGCACAATGTGAAGGAATCTCTATTTTAGTGGGGTAAGACACTGTTACTTTTTCTAATCACCTTTACTTGTGCTAAGGTGTCCAAGTAAGGCATCTAAAGCTATATAGATGTAAAAGTCGCTATATCATTGACCCCGTGAACGCTTAACACTAGCTAACACTATTGTAGAATATAGCTTTAAGTGACGAAGAAGCATATAGTGACCAAACGCAATGATGTATGACATTGCTAATTGGACCCGCAGTTGTGGCAAACCACATTTATTACCAATGACTTTTATTAATTTTACCTATATTATTAAAATTCTTAGGGAGAACCTTATAATTAGATCCTTTGAAGCATTACTTTTCCAGAGTCTAATCCATTATCTAAACCTGCTAAATTAGTGTTAGCTTGGTGACATAACCTATATAATCTGGTATTTTCAGGCAATATGTACCCCTGATGCATGAAAAAGTACTAAAATCATATTAATCTAATAATCATTTATTCGCAGGATATCTTCCTGGGTGGGATTTAGAATACATTAATATGAACGTAAAAGTGTACAATGGGGCAACAAAGAAAGCTTCCGAATACGGCTGTATTGGCTGTATTACCGGAGAAGAAGATGGACATACAGTGAGAGAAATGACGCGCAGTGAGTAAAAGAAATTCATAGTGGGGGTTGTCATGGTTGTGGTGGTGGTGATAGAAAACAATGTAAAGAAGTTATGAATTTAACAGATGTAGAGCTTGTTTCAAAACCCCTTACATCCACTTGCCCAATTTTGAGAACACGTCAAAAATCATCAAACTCAACAACAAAAGCAGTTTTTGGAGGGATGCTCATCCTACCCAAGCATGCCGCCAAAAACTGCTTTTGTTGCAAACTCCCATTTATCAGTGATTGTTTTAATGATTTTTTGATGTGTTTTCAAAAATAGGCAAGTGGATGTAAGAGGTTGTGAAACATAGCTCTTCAGAAGAGAGTTTACAAACGATTAATAAAAGAAACAAAACATAACCCAATTCTTAATACTTTTGTTTTATTGACCAGAAACGGACTACGACATAACATTGAAAACCAGTGACATACACGGGAGTGGCACAGACTCACACGTATACATTCAAATATTTGGCGAAAACGGAACTTCAGATGAGCTAAGGTTGAGGAAACCCTCCCCCATTCTCATTGGAGACAGGTTCAAGACGGGAGAGCATGATGTATTCTCATATAAGAAAATGCCCGGTTTGGGCGTTTTGAACAAACTGCGGCTTAGAGTGGTTAAAGCAGGTAAAATCAGTTTGTTGAGACACGGCTTTGTTATCCCAAAGGTGGAACTTTTAAGTTGACTAAATTCACGGTTTTTCTATAACTAACGCAAACGTACAGGGAGGTAAATAACATGTTAACTGGGTGGGCAAATGCCCACCCAGTAAATTATTTTGCCCACCCAGTAAATTCAACTTGCCCATTGCCCAAAAGTGCCCACCCAGTAAATTATTTTGCCCACAAAAAATTGGGCACCATATAATAATTATCATAAAACTAGTACCAACGTGCATATCTTGAAATCAACTTGCATTTTGAAAGTGATGTTGAAGTTATAGGAAATTGGTGTATCTTTTCTTAACATTTGCCAATTTATTCATTTACCATGTTTACAACTTTGGAGTTTGAATAATTATCACACAGTACAAAATGGTATACGGTATGAAGCCAAAAATTAATATTATTTTGAGCAATTTCTTATCAAATAATTTCAATGCATTTTAGAAAATGCCATGCACTCGTCCAAATAGAAATTTATATTTCTTTAATCTGTGAGTGATGTGTGTCTGTGACAAGAAGTTACAGAGTAAAAGTCAAAACATTATTTCACTAGCTTTCACTGTAATACCAAATAAAAACATTATCCTTCTCATCTAACTTTACTGCTTTTTCCTTGCCTAGGAGTAATGGTGAATAATAATTTAGTGTAAGATTTTTAAATGTCCAAAGTGAAATATTAATACGATATACAATTTTTCTTAAAAGTTGAAACATCAATATGTTAATAAGATGCATTTAGGGGGAGGGTTAAGTCCACTTTTTACATCAAAGCTAACTTCCACACAAAACGAGGTCTACAATTCCGAAAATCCAAACGCCTGGATGAAATTAATTATCGCTGCCCACCCAGTAAATTATTTTCCCTAATTTGAGGGCAAAAATAAATTAAGTTGCCCTCCCAGTAAATTATCCTTATTTACCTCCCTGCAAACGTATGGCACTTTCCGCTGGTTTGATGACGAGAACTTGAATTGCAGAGTGCCCCCAACGAACTCAGCACAAAAACGCGTGACCTTATTCCCATGATTCTCAGCGGCCTGTTCGATTGTGTTTTTTTTGCTCGTGGGATAACAAATATGTATTTTAAATATATGTACTTCCGAAAAGGTGTCGGGCGTACATTTTTATTGCCATTGTTACCGGTCAAAGCAGTTTGTTTGTAAAATGATTTAAGTATTCATTACTCACGTTGCAATGTGGTATAAATATTTAGCACATATCTCGTAATGAATTGAGTAAGTGCCGCCTCCAGTTTTAATAACCGGTTACGATTTTCAAAACCTCCAAAAATTGATACGAAATTAGAGAGATATTCGTGTTATTTTAATGTATTCGGAAACGTTTTATGCTTTCCAGGATGTTTTGTATTAATAAAATATTTTTATTTTGTTTACCCAATATTCAACAGGACGTTTTGGTAGTCGTATGTGGCATTTGGAATACATCCGAATAGATGACCTAAGAACGGCAAAGTGTTATATGTTTCGCTGCAATACTTGGCTTCGTATTACGCAAGATAAGAAGGAACTGCAAGTTTTGCTCCAGTGATATATTTTTGCATATGAACTATAGGGTATGCGAATGACAGAGATGTACAAGATTTGCTCCGGTGACTATTTTGGGTTTTAGGATTGCCAGAAAAAAGAATTAAGTTTATTTATGATTTAGTAACTATATTAAAATGAACGGAGTCACGGTTTTTTTTTTTCATGAAATGAAATACCGTATTTTGACGAAAGAGACGAAAGGAAGACACCTGCCCAAAAATTATATTTATTTCGTCAAAAAAACCACTCATATAGAGGCACATGCTTGAAGATGAAATTCTACGGTGTAATAAAGAGGCCATAAGTTTCGGCTTTGATTCTGTGAATGGGTCGGCTTTACAAGTGCAAAAAAGAATATATGCCTATGTAAAATAAAAATGGCAGCAAAATTATTATATGCTTTAAATACAAGAACGGATGAACTGGATGGTGATGGTTATGTGGTACTCTGTCAATGGCTGCAATTGTTGGTCCGAAATGCGACGGACAGAAAACAAACAAATAAGGTTTATGGAAGTAACTTGTATTGTGCTATATATAAGACAAGAGGCTGCATGGACAAAATATGACCACTTATACTATTACGCCCTGGTAAATGGTTGTATCCAGTGGCGGCACTAAGGGTGGGGGAAGGGGGGTTTTGCCCCACCAAATATTTGCCTTGCTCCCCATTCCTCCCCCCCCCACACACACACTTTGGCATTGTTAGCCTTAAAACCCAAAAAAACTTTTTGTAGCAATTTTATACACAATTTACTGATTTTGCCCCTCCCCTGAGATTCAGATTTTGCCCCCTCCTCCCCCCCCCGCCATGCTCCCCCAAAAATATTGTAAACAAGTGCATGACGGCGAGAAATTGATTAGTACTAGTATATCTAATGAATTTGTCAAATGTGACACGATCTGTTCCAACTCAGCAAAAGGGACACAAACTTCAAAATAATTAAGTTAGCAACTATTTATCAACTTTAAAATCGTCACATCATTAGCATACTGGGTTGCAAAATTATGAGCGTTTCAATTTTAATTTCTTACTTATTCCTTACTTATTTTATTGTTTTATATCGTTTTCCCTACTTTTACATTTATCTTCATTTCACAATTGCTGCCTTATTTCACAATTGCTGGCTTGGTGGGATCAAATCATAACGTTTAATCATAATTTTAAAACGTATTTTGTTATGATGTACGAGGGACAGTCAGTATGTTTTAAGAGTTGACTCGTGACGTCATTTGTGGATTGTTTTCATGGCATTTCTCAATGATTACATAAACACTGTACCTTTGTCTTTCAAACAACACATGTAAAAATTATATCATACAAATGATTACGTAACAGCATTAGCATAAAATCAATAGTCTAGGGACACTACCAAATCACGCAAAAAGGCGGGCCTTTTAAATTACAGAAAAAACACGTGTTTACAATGTCCGAGAACAGCAAAAGTACAAGGTGCATATGGCTAGTTTTGGGCAGGAATAAACACATTTGGTAAAATATGAGACTTGTCATTAAACTTTGGTGGAAATGGGACGTCTGGAAACATCAACAACTTTAGGGCTTGAATGAAAGCGAAATTATTCTGCAAAAATGGCGAAAATGAAAAGGCAATTATTACAAATGACATCAATTATCTCCAAAAGGAAACAGACTAAAATATAATGACTGGTCATGTGTGAGAGCTGGTACTCAGTGCGATGATAACTGGTGCAAATCAAACAACAATCTGCGCATGCGTAGGTGGGATGACCGATACAACATGGTGGAAATGCGCGAAAATTGCAAAATTCCATGTAAATAGGGCCTAAAATATTACAAAATGCTATGAAAATTGTAATTTAAATATTCATATGAATTTTTATGGATGATCTCAACCTGAAATGAACAGAAAAGTTTAAAAAATAAATTTCTCATTCAAACGATAGCCTCTCTCTTTGTACCACTACTTTTTGTATAAATGTAACAATGGTAGAATAACAGTTATATTTTAATCACGGATTCAAATATTTTCTAGGGAGACTCCCGTTTAAATGTTTGGAGATTAGTCAACAGTACTGGCAAAAAAAATTAAATTTCCACGTTTGCTATTTTGGCAATATCAAGATTTTTAAAGAAAGAAAAGCCTTGTTTTTGTCAAAAATAAGACATATTTGACCACGCATTTTAAATAAACTAAAACCTTTACAGCCCAACAAACATGGTTTAATGAACTGGTAGTTTGCGTTCTATTACTGTTCCAAAAAGCAGCATTCTCCATTCTTTAATTCCCAAGAAAATATAGAAAATACAACAATACCTCATTTCAGCCTCTTATTTCCCGTAACAAAAACGACTCAATTTCACCAGGTGACTCTAGACCATTGATTTTATGCTAATGCTGTTACGTAATCATGTGTGTGATATAATTTTTACATGTGTTGTTTGAAAGACAAAGGTACAGTGTTTATGTAATCATTGAGAAATGCCATGAAAACTATCCACAAATGACGTCACGAGTCAACTCTTAAAACATACTGACTGCCCCTCGTATAATGAAAACATTTCGTAACATTCTTATTTGCTTAGCTTAATGCACACCGTATTAAAAATTGCTGAATGGATAAAGAGCTAAGGTTAAGGTTAGCAACTATTTTAAACTGTTGCGATTTGGTAGTTCACGTCATGTTGCGAATGGTAGTGAGCTTTGACAAAAATTGCATTGATCATTTCATAGCGAGTGTGTAGAAGAATTCAAATATCAAAGATATACTTTTGTAAGTCCTATGGTCTTGAGTTATGTTGTAAAAGAGGGCTGAAACAACAACATTTTTGTAAAACGTACATAACTCATTAACAACAGTTTATAATATGTGGAATGAACTTTTGCAAAACATCAAAGTGTTATTTTTCAATAATATATTGATTAAGATAATGAATATCCATTTTTGTGGGGGCGGGCTGTTTCGACCAACAATACCGAGTCTAACCTTAAGGTATTACTAGTATTGTAGTGATACTACAAAATAACATAAAAAAAATAACATTGGTCTAAACATACTACGATGATGACTATATCCCAAGTCCTGGTTACATGCCAGAACAGACTATAGTTTACAATCATGACAAGCAACACTTTTGAAGTATCCAACAACTAAGATGTTATAAATTAAAATGCGTAAGATATGGCAATAGAGGTTATCCATTTACTCATGTGTGACTTCTATACAAAAGGCGCTGGTTCCCGTAGTATTCCTCATTCAAACCAATTCAATGCACGACCTCGGAGTTACCTGCATGACTTTGACGGGCTATTTTGAAACAGTCATGGTTGCACATGCAGGTACTTCTTTTGAAAGTTCTAAACAAGGTATAGCAGTCGCTGATAGGATATGCAGCTTATGCAGCTCAGGTACACGGATAACCTCTATTGTCTTTTTCATTTGTCATTATCCATGGTATCTGTTTAAATATACAAAATAATATGAAGGTTTAAACTAAAAACTAAAGTAATAATTAAGTTGTTAGTAGCAAGCAAGTAGTTTCATGCCATATAAATTGAATATGCTGCTGTTTTCCAAAAATGATAAAAATAGAATTTGGAAGCCAGCAACAACATGCTTGACTTGTTCCCAATAATGAAATAAGTTTGTTATTTCATATACTGTATTTATGCTTAATGAGCGTTGATATTTTTACACTTTTGTCGCTGGTAATGAGCGAATGATATTTGACCAATGAGGTGATTCGTTGTATGTTAATCCTGAAAAGAAAGATTTGTATAATTTCTGAGTCAAAAATAAACCTCTGGTTGCCAGATTTAGGCACTTGCTGCTTCGAGAAATTTTACAAAATGTCATGGTATATGATGACTTATGTGCGTCATTATTTTTTATGAAGCTCATTTGCAAATTTTGTTGATCATGTCATGAAATGTTATTGTTGTTGCTTTGTTATTGTTGATGTTGTTGTTATTGTTGTTGTTGTTTTTGTTAGTGGTAGTGGTGGTGGTGGTGTTGGTGTTGGTGATATAGTGATAGTTGTACTGGTGGTGTTGCTGGTGGCGGTGGTAGCCGGTAACCTGTACCAAATAAATGGGCTGGAGAGAATTGTCAGGTGCTAACGCACTTTCCATTATCTTAAACTTTATTCTCATGAACTTTATGTTCATTATGGTAGTGAAGCCCTGCTGATTTCGTACTCTGCTCTGGTGATTTTCTTTTGAAACATTTTGGTAAACAAGTTTAAACAATAAAAAGGAAAGTAAACGCCTACCATTCCCAAAATGTTTTGAATGGGTAACCTTGACGTCAGATCCGTAACAACAATAGGATATTAATACCTGACCTAACACAAAATGGATTCTTATGAATTCGCAACGTCTGTTTTCCAGAAATATCAAGAATATTAGTATCATTTCAGTTGCAGACTACTATGTTGCAGTCTAAAGTGAACACACTTTGATTTGTATATCACAATCTATCGTTTAGGCCAATATACCGTTCATCGATATGTAGCCAGCTATATAACTTCTTTCCATACCAAATTTAAGTGATATCTTCTGGTAGTATGCGAGGCAAGATAAATGGATGATATTCAGCGTATGAGATTGGCAACGTTCCTATTCTACAGATATATACTACAAGGATCTGTCTATGGTTCAAAGGGTGTCGTAGGATATGCTATTGTACGAGGTAAGAAGCAGATATTTCACTTTTTTCAAAGTTTGGCATAGACAAGTGCTTTTATAATATTAGTTTTTTAATATGAAATGAAAAGGTAAATGACTGCTAGTAAAACATGCACGTTTCAAACTATTTGAAAATGATTTGGTGCACACAATGTAAAGGATTTATCAATATTATTATCCAGTGACTCAAAAGAAGAAATTTACATAATTGGGAATAGAGATCTAAAGTCGCTTTTAAACTGCAACGGCACTCACACTCACATGAACCGTATATTTCACAGAAACCATTCTCCGTCCTCAATTGTGACTGTCATTAGACATTGGAAAGTCACTTTTGTCCTTTTGGATAGTGTTTCTAGTAGAGAATCACATGGGCCTAGTCTGAAAATATCTCGGCCTCCGTCCCTTTTTAGAAATAGGATGGGGTTAGTCTTTTTTGATTATAAGGTTTCCCTCACTTTTCTTTCCAAAGGTTTGTTTTTTCTGCGGTTTGTGTCCGTTGTCCTTGCTGTGCTCTTAGACGCTCGCCTTCATTTCTTTTACACACCCCAAGTACGTGCTCTTAGACGCTCGCCTTCCTCTCTCTTTTAACATCGCAAGTACGTTTTAAATTCTGCTCTTCGTAGCCGCATCGTCTAAGGGCAGATTTGACGTGATTAAGTTAATCTTCTCGATCTACTGGACCGGTAACTAAAACATCTGGCATGTGGAAACAAACTTGTCTCATCAAAATGCAACATAAGATCCTTCGTATTTGAAAAAAAGCAACATAAGATCCACCGCATTTGTAAAATAATGTTGGGGCAGGTTATAAAACTATTTCTTTGCGAATGATAGAAAATTGCATCGATCATTCAATCGAAGGATTTAAATATCACAGATATACTTTTGTAGGTCCTGTGGTTCTTGAGTTATGTTGTAAAGTGGGCTGAAACAACAACACTTTTGTAAAGCTTGCATAACTCATTAACAAAAATTAGGTATACTAGGTGAATTCAAATTTGCCATCAAATTGCATCGTTTTATATATCAAATTAAAGCCCTTGAGTAAACTAAGCCAAAACTGAAAACCTTTTTTTCATAGCACTTTCCGTAGCAAAGTTACCTCTTGTCAAAGATTGACATTCATAAAAAAGATTCAGCTAGCAAAATTCCCCAAAACGGCATTTCGGGGGTGTTTCTAGATCTTAGTCTCATGGCGCTGGCAGCTTTTTTTAATGGAACTGCTATCAAAATCCCTCTAAAATTCCATGTGCGACTTGATTATCACCATAAAAAATCATATATTTGGGTCAAGTGAAGTATAGAAAACATATTTATGTAGGTTTCCTTCACCCACCTATTCTCGAAAAAATTCAAATTTCTATGTAAATATGCATTGTGTTGGGGCCCCGGTCTCGGCGAATTCGCTGACTAGTAAATGTGTTAACTAAGGTTTGCCTAGGTTACCTACAAAAATAAATCAAGCAAATTTTCAAAATATATGATTTGTAGAATGAACGTTTGCAAAACATCAAATCGTGAACTAACCTTAACGGCTATGCTTGATTTCCTCCATAGAAAGTGTGCCAAGTCTCGTCAATCCTGGCTCAATAACAATGGATTCAAGTGCGTTGACCGGGGACCAAATGGCACTACTTGCCATAGGAGCTATAGGTAAAATGTTTATATTTTTCTTAATGGCTGTGGTAGCAACGTTTGGAATAATTTGTATTATATCGCAAAAAAATGTTTACAAAAAATATTTTACAATAACACAGTTTGAAGTTGTTTTTGAAATATGTGTAAAAACATTTTTTGTGTTTGCTGGGGACTTTCATAATTATAAACATAGGTATGAGATAATATATTCGTTTTGTTTGTTTGTTTGTTTGTTTTTGCTTTTTTTATCAACAGCTGGTTTAGCCCTTATATATGCTTGCATTTTGGCAGGTACACATTGGATTTTCAACAAATGTCTGGAGGACTTTCTAATAAGCCATCGTTACTTCAGATGCCGCCGATGGTTTCAAAAAGCCAGACTTTTACCCTATAAAAGTAAGATTTTAAAAGGAAACTTTTTGTGGGACATATGCGGGTATATCGCAGAATAAAATAATTTTAATATTTGAAATGACATGTTGTTTTTACGGTTTCCCTTTTAAAATAGGAATAATCGCTTTCTGAATACTGATGAAAACTAGGTTATTATAATCCGTCCCTCTTTAATTCGTACTATAGTATAGACTGTCCCACAATCTCAGTTCCGTCTCCTGGAAGTGGAGCAATATAGGTCCTTTATAAATTATTACAAAACATAAGGTACTGTGTGTAATATGGCAAACTCACCTGATGACCCAAGATCAGAAAAAGAGTACTTTCCATGAATTATCGCAGTAAAAGAGTATTTCCATGAATTTTATCGTAAGTGGAAGGCAAACTCTCTATTGATTCGGAGGATCCGTGTTTTAGGTTTATTAAAAACAACATAGTCTACATTTATCATTCGTCATGATGATCCACGGACCCGGGGGAATTCTATGAATTGTCCGACGCAAATCACGCAATTCGTTAGAGCAGGTAGCGACCACTACAAAAACAAATAAATAACAAATAACAATAAACAAATAAATCAATAATTTCGTATTCAGTCGGTGTAATCATGATAATACAAAGTGGCGGTTTATAGCTATTTAGAGGGACACTAACATAACATAACATAATAGGCATTTATTAAGCGCCCCACAAAGGACGGAGCGCGTTACAAGAGAATATATACAGGTACATGAACCAAAGACATAAACTAATACAAACAATACAAAGCATAATATACAGGGTGTCCCAGAAAAAATTACCGGCCAAATAAATTTGAATGTAAGTCAAGAAATAGACATCAGAATCCAATCATCTAAAAATCACTGTGTAGCCCATCTTATTCTGCATCTTATATGCTAATTTTACTGGAATAGATTGATTGATTGCGAAGAAATGAGCAATTACATAACACGGGCGTTAATTCACTTCATTCCATGTTTGAAAGAAAGATCATTCAACACAAGGCGCACTAGTCGTTAACTATCAACGGGCTTCATATTTTGTTCGGTGAAATCCTTTTCGTTCGTTTTAAACAATCTGTTTCTTGCAAAACATTTAATCAGGTTGTGTTCAAATTTGAAAATCTGCACGATATTGAAAATGAAAGCTTGCATGTAAGATGATGCTCGGTACTTAAATATATTTTTTTCTTTAATGTTGATATAAATGTTGCATAAAGAATTATTACATGAATAATCATAGTTGGCTTAAAAAAATTCTTACACACATTATTGTTTTTGGAAAATTTCCAAGAAATTGTAATGCAAAGTTTAAATCCTTCAAAATTTCAACATTAATGTTGCATGGTATCAAAAATCAAACATAAGCACTTGGCACATTGTCATTCTTGGCTCAAATTTCTTTGGAAGGTTAAAATATAACATATTTGCACAACCTAATGAATCAAAGTTAGAAAACTTCCAATTGCAGAAATCAAAGTCATCTTCAGTGAAAGCTTGAATAACATAATACTGTCGGATTATAAAATAGATAATGTGGACTAAATTTAATGAGATACATAAACTTTAAGATGCGGTGAGCGAGTATGAACAAATCGCCTGTTGATCAAACTTGGAATGAACTGCATTGATGTGCGCATTATGTTATCGTTAATTTCTTCGCAACCATTCAACTGAATGAAATACATTTTTCGTACGTGATGCACAATAAAATTGGCTACGCGCTACATTTTAAATTTTTTGATTTTGATGTATATTTCTCGACTTACATTCAATTTTATTCACTCGGTAATGTTTTCTGGGACACCCTGTATGTCATGACAATTGATAAGAGCATGAAAAAAGGCTACTTGAACAGGTATTTTTTCAGATTTGCTTTAAAAAGCTGGAGTGTACCAGCTTCTCTGATGTCACGAGGTAGAGAATTCCATATCCGGGGTGCACATGATTCAAATGAATAATCACCAGTATGTGTCTTGGTTTTTGGTTGAGATAGAAGTGTTTTGTCCTTTGACGAACGAGTGGCATAAACAGACTCCCTGTCAAAAGACCCCTTTTTAAGGTTAACTCTACCCAATTAACCCCTTTTTTCATCGGCTTACACTCAATGACCCCCTTTTCAAAGGTTTGCACAAAATCTGCACAATTAAATATTCGAGTGCGATATTAAATACCGCCTCTTCTCATATAATAGTTCATCCAAGTGTTAGAGCTAATAAGCGAACTTTAGTTCCCATCTGTTGGGAGGGCAAAGGCAAAATAAAACTATAGGGCTTATGAATTGTTTAAAATGTTTTTTTTACTATTCTATAAATCTATGTTTCTGTTCTTTTTTTTTACTTGTAGAACCATCAATAGTGGTATCTGATACCAAAGCAGTTCACACTTCATACGGAGTTGTATCAGTAACACCAGAAATCGAAAATTTTCCAGACGACTCCTTGGCAAAGGTGTTTTATTTGATTGGTGATAATCAGCAAAGGCTCGGCCCATATTGCGTGCTGTCGTCACCACATGAGCTGCAAATTGCCAATACACAAGAATCAATGCGAGTTGTGGCAATCGCTGAAGACCCTTACGGTTACAGAGCTCGGTGTGTTTTTGTAATATACGAAGGTAAGTTATTGGGAATGATTAGGACTTTCCTGGCAGTGGTATATATCGAGATTTGTGAATACTGCTTCGAACGTGTATAGCTTATACAATAATTACTCTGCTGTGACTGGATTTTAAGGTTTAAGCCACGATTCACAACTTGCCTTTATTTCAATCATCATCAGTTTATACAGTACTTCGATTTTTCTATTTATAGCACCGACAATTCGGAACGTTACAAACCACACCCGTACATCATTGAGCACAGCGACAGTTAGAATGGTCGAATGTACGGGGTTCCAGTCACGATCAGTTCAAGTTTCATACTACGATAGAAATAAGTTTCTTGATACGTTCCCACTTGCAAGTGAGCATAAACTGGACAGCCTACAGGAAACGACGAAGAAAATCAAGGCACGTGCAACCGACGAGTTTGGAAATACCGCCGAAACAACTTTCGACATTGAGCAGAAAATACCATCTTTATCATACGAACGAGTTTCCCGAAAGCCAACGTTAATCAGCATAGCCGGAGTGACGCTTAACAACTTTCCAGATCAGGAAAGTGCAGTTGTTTCATATGATTGGCATCAAGAACACCAAGTTTTGAATTCTTCTACGGAGCACGAGCTACCTGAATTCAGTCAGAATAAAGGAGGAAGGATCGTAGCTACAGCAACAGATTGCCGCAATGAATACATGGCTGAGTGTCATATTGAAATAGGACCAAGTAAGAAAACTGTTTTAATCTTACAAACTAGAAAAACCAAGCAATTTAATCGTATATAAGGCCCAGACGCGTAGCCAGTATTGTCAGTCCGGGGGGGAGGGGCAAACGTCAGTATCGTCCCTAATGTTAAACTCCTTCACCTTCTTTCTCTCTTTTCTCCCCTTCTTCTCGTTGACTACGCTACTGATGAGGCCTTTAAACTAGTGTAGATTCTCAACTAGAATGTGTGTTAAACCTTTACAAAAATTCATAATAAATATCTCAAGATATCTGATACGGTGTGATTTCGTGGTGTACTGATTCATTGGATACCCATAACACCTAATCAGAAACACCCCCACACCTCACACACTTCACCTATACACACACCCAATACTCGAACAAACACACACCGCACACCGACACCGCCTGGCTAATAATTATTTGGTGCAGAAGGGACACTAAAATGAATACACGGGATCGATACACGTGAATTGCTATGCACGATTTTGATATCAGACGAAAATCTTCGGATACCGGGTTAGAAAATGATGAATATCTCCCGTAAATGATTTTTTCTCAAGAAACCAGATTTGGTCTCATACACTTGAAAATACGTGTTGAACAGATATGATAGTCGCTAGAATGCGTTTTGAAAATTGGCCGTGCGTTTTGAACTCAAAATCTAACCAAAACTCTAATTTTATATTGCGTTGGTCCAGTATGGCTACAGCGTGTAGTACAGCTGCACTCACTACTAGGCAGTATAAAGTCGATGACCATTGACCTCAATGGGGTATACAAGCTTATTCACGCACAACCAAGATCAATACCCGGCTATTGTGAGTAGCCTTAGTCATGTCCCTCGACTAATTATTCGTCTCAAAGAGCTTCAAAGGTCTGAACCAAATGGCCAATCGTGGCTGTGGATTCAACCTACCATGGCGATTTCTGCCATGAAGATATAGGGTCGATGACACTGTGCACCGTATTCAACTTAAACACGCCCATAATGCAACCCGCACGTTTATGCAATGTAATGATAGACATACGTACATGTCGATGTATAATACACCACGACATACGTAGCCATGAATAATTCGCGATAAGCGATGTTTTGGGGTTAAAATTAGAATATTAACTCCATTGTTTTCTGAAGTCCGGGAATGCCTTTATTTTATAGTATTTTACTCCTTTCTATTTTTCATTAGCCCCATCTATTGAACCAATAACGGAACACAGGCGTACGTCTGTCGATACAGCAACGGTTCACCAGGTACAATGCACACATTTTGCTCCAAACAGTACAGTGCGCATCAGCTACTATGATGGGGAAACATCACTCGGAGAATTCAGAGTGGGTGAAGTACACGATCTGAGAAACCTAAATGAAGCATCGAAAAGGATAAAAGCTCGTGCAACCGACGGGTTTGGGAATAGTGCTGAAACATACTTCACCCTGAAACTACCGACAAGTGATGTATCTACTGAAACTGGTAAATTTGTTATAAAGTGATCAGTTGTAGTCTGCTACCTTTGAAAGGATATGCTTCGATTGGTACAGCATAATCTTCACTTTTGTGCCATCAGAGTTTTCTAATCCGTGGAAAAATTGCATTTTCAATAACCAATGTAAGGGTTACGACTGCCAAAATGGTTTGTTTCTAAGTATATTATTAGCCAAGAATTATTACCGGATGAATATAGTATCAAAAACGTCATTTTGGCTATAGTTAGCCCTAGAAATTTTAATATTTCATGAATTAAAAAAATGTGTCTAATGTTTTCTACCTTCCCAAATACGCTCCCTTGACGATGTTACAAAGAAACGCCTTAAGAGTTGCATTACAAGTTCGAGAACACCTTATAGTACTATCTCTTGTTTTTCAACAGGCTCATTAGTTGTGCCAATAATCATGATAACAGAACACACTCGTACGTCCGTCAGTACAGCAACGATTCACCAGGTACAATGCACGAATTTTGCTGCCAATAGTACGGTGTGCATCAGTTACTATGATGGGGAAACACCACTCGGAGAATCCAAAGTTGGGGAAGTACACGATCTGAAGAACCTGAAAAAGACAACAAGAACGATAAAAGCTCAAGCAAGCGATGAGTTTGGGAATAGTGCTGAAACATACTTCACCCTGAAACTACCGACAAGTGATGTATCTACTGAAACTGGTAGGTTTGTTATGACTATTCGTACATGTATGTCCCCATGCTTCACACAGATGAAAAGTAAAACGTTTGTGTAATTTGCATATGATCTGGTGAGTCTTTTCCCACAATCGAACAGCTCAGTGCAGCACGTATGCACATCATGTAAACTCGTAAAAGACACACGCATACAGTGAGCATTACACGCAAGTCCGGAAACATCTTATTCATGTCATTATAGTATTATACTTCTTTTTCTAGGGATATTTGTACATTTCAGTATTATTTTATCATATTGTTTGTTTTTTCCTTTCTTGTTTACAATGAATAGGCAAGGACGACGTTGATGCAAAAACTCAGCCTAAATCAGAAGAGGAACTTATACAGACTAGTAAGCGTTATATTTAAATATTTGTTTCTTTAGTTATACAGCGTTATGTAGTATTAATAATTGATACATGGGGTGATTTAAAATATTTAAAAGTACTCATAGATAGGTACCAATATGACGACCCGTATCTTCATATGCTTCACTAGATCACTCAGAAAATGACTTGCATGACATCAGTGTAAATGTTATGTAGTATTAGTATTTGGATCAAGGGGTGACATAAAGGTCAGAAAGTTGTCATGAATATGTTCTCATTTTCGTCACACAACATGCACCAACATGACTATTCGTATCTCCCCCAAGCTTCATACAGATGAAAAGTAAAACGTTTGTGTAATTTGAGTGTTAAAATATGATCTGGTGAGACTTTCTTACAATAGTCAATCGAACAGCTGTAGCGCTGTATAGGTTATATGTAGAAAATGAACTGCATTTTGCGATGGTACAACACAATAATGTCATTTGTTCAGATATTATTTAGGCCTATCCATCCTTTCTGTGAATGTCTGCTAAGTTTCAACTCCGTATCCACGGTACCTTAAAAGCAACGTAACGTATGAGCATAACAGAGGTGTCAAGAGTAATTAGCCATCAAAAGTTAAACACAAACACACCTTAGTTTTACTGTAGCCCTTATTTTTTCATGGTTGCCGACATCTTAAAATATTGCCACTATAACTTGCAGTGATGTACCGACTGCCGAAATACCGGGCCAAATTAGGCACATTAATGTTCATCTGCCGGGGTTTTTTTGTGTATTTTAAGCCACACTTATCCTTATTTTGATCCATTTACGCATTAGAATGGCAAATTTGCGCGAGCTTCTCGCACAAGATCGGCTCAGCTGGACGATTTTGCAATTTTGTCTTTCAGGCAGCGAGAAAGATCACTAACGGAGCCTTTAATAAATTGAGAACTTGGTCGTTGAGATCGTCAATTTCCTGTTGTTATTTCCCTATCCATATACCGTATACACTATGCCAGCGCCCTAACGCCTCGAACAAAGGCTAAGGCCTACTGGGCTAGCGATGTGTCGGGCTAGCGACATGCACCCAATTATAGTTCTACGTTTTGAATGCGTTCTGCCGTACGACAAATGTTGCAGCGTTTTTCAGCGAATGATTATCGAAAAGAAGACCAAATCCCCGAACATTTAGCAATGGAAAAAGCACAGACACACGCCCTTCTTTAACGAAGAATTTGTTATCTATTTATAGCTCCAACAATTCGGGAAATCACAAACCATACCCGTACATCATTGAGCACAGCGACAGTTCGAATGGTCGAATGTACGGAGTTCCAGTCAAGCTCAGTTCACGTTTCATACTATGATGGAAATAAGTGTCTTGGCATGTTTCCACTCGCGGGTGAACATAAACTGGAAAACCTACAGAAAACGACGAAGAAAATCAAAGCACGTGCAACCGATGAGTTTAGGAATACCGCTGAAACAACGTTCGATATTGAACAGAATATACCATCTTTGTCCTATGAGGGAGTTTCCAGAAAACCAACGTCAATCAACGTAATCGGAGTGAAGCTTGATAACTTTCCACACAAGGAAGGTACAGTCGTTTCGTATGTTTGGCATCAAGAACACCAAGTTATGAAATCATCTACGAAGCACGAGCTACTTGAATTCAGTAAGAATGGAGGAGAAGGAAGGATCATAGCTACAGCAACAGATTGTGGCAATGAGTACAAAGCTGAGTGTGAAATTAAAGTAGGACCAAGTAAGAAAAAACGGATTAAAAAAACATTTTGTTCAGTTTGAGCTGTTTTTAAGTTTACAAGGCTAGAAATTTAATCAGAAGTAAGGCATTTGGTTTAGATTCCCAAGCAAAGTGTGTGTACAGCTTTACAATATTTAAAAAAAATAAAAACCCTAAATATGTCTAATAGGACATTGAGATGCCATGGTTTAAAAGGTTACTTCTTGGAACACCTAAACATCTTAATCAGACACATTATCACACACCCCTACACCCATCCCACACCATCCTACACTCACCCCCCCTTCCCTATCCCCCACACCCTCACCATTAAATACATAATAAACCCCGCCTTTACATGTAAACCACGTCTTTACACAGGAGGAGGTAAGGTGTACACGTCTATGTATAATATACGTATGTAACATACATACCCATGAATGATCCGCGATAAGTGATGTTTTAGTGCTAATTGCAACAAAGGAAAATATAATAGTTAGAGATTTCAGAGCAATTTGTCAGATTAACGTTCAAGGAGAATCTAATGATACATTATCATATTTCTATAACACCTTAAACTCATTTTGGTATATTTTTGTATTAGACGAATAGGCCACTTAGTAAAGCGCACTCAAAACTACTAAATGTTTTGTAGTTCTTTGTTGAGAGGAAAATGTGAAATGTGTAGATTTCAATCAATAAATCTCGTTATCTTAAATACAGTGAATCACTCTTACCGAATCAGAATATACTATGATCTGGACGATTATATTTTCCAGGACCATTGATAGAACCAATCACCAACCGTACACGAACATCTGTCGCCACAGCAACAGTTCGACATGTAGAATGCAAGAATTTTCCTGCTGACAGTCAGGTGTATGTCACTTACTACGATGGAGAAGAATGTCTCGGGGAATTTAATGTTGGAGATGAACACAAGCTAACTAATCTGAAGGCGTCATCCAAAGAGATAAAAGCACAAGCAACAGATGATCTTGGGAATATGGCTGAAGCAACATTCGTCATCAACCAGAACATCCCAACCATCTCATATGAGCACGCGACGCGCACTCCGAAATCAATATTCATCAAAGGCGTGAAGTTGATAAACTTTCCAAGTGAGAACGATGCAACTTTAACGTACTCTTGCGATGGACATGACGAGATTTCCTTTACTTTGAATCAAATTCAACAAGATTATGACTTAGCTTCAGGTATCGAACACGAATTGCCTGGGTACGATGAAGGTTTCAATGAAGGAATAATAGAACTTTCTGCAGTAGATGCCAGTAATGAGTATAGATCACAATGTCAAATTAGCATCCAAGAACAAGGTAAGATCGGTTATTATAACAGC
Organism: Amphiura filiformis; assembly: GCF_039555335.1. Classification (NCBI taxonomy): domain Eukaryota; kingdom Metazoa; phylum Echinodermata; class Ophiuroidea; order Amphilepidida; family Amphiuridae; genus Amphiura; species Amphiura filiformis. The sequence continues at coordinate 62,930,206 of NC_092639.1, read as the reverse complement.
TCGTAAGTACACAAAGAAGTACGTACACAAGACACATTATGAGTTGTTAATGTACTCGACTCACGAAACAGTTCGAAATTTCATGATATTACAACTTAATAACCATGCAACAAATGTTAATTTTTCGGTGTACTTAATCAACCATTCTTAATCTATAATTTTGTGTTTTCCTATTTTATTTCAAAAATTGCCATTTCTTCTGTGTTGACCACTTTCAGGACCGTTGATAGCAACAATCACCAACAATACACGTACATCTGTCGGCACAGCAACCGTTCGACAAGTGGAATGCAAGAACTTTCCTGCTGGTAGTCAAGTGTACGTCACTTATTATGATGGGGAAGAATGTCTTGGGAAATTCCCTATTGGATGTGAACACAAGCTAACCAATCTGAAGGCGTCATCGAAAGAGTTAAAAGCCCAAGCAACAGATGATGATGGGAATCTGGCCGAAGCAATATTCATCATCAACCAGAATATTCCAAGCATCACATATAAGCGTATATCACGGTCCCCAAAATCGATATTCATCAAAGGCGTGAAGTTGGTCAACTTTCCAAGTAAAGACGATGTAACTTTAACGTACTCTTGCGATGGGCATGAAGTGATTTCTCATACATGGGACCAAGGTCAACAAGATAAAGACGTAGCTTCAGGTATTGAATACGAAATACCTGGGTACGATGAATGTTTCAATAAAGGAAAGATAAAAGCAACTGCAGTAGATGCCAGCAACGAATACAGAGCGCAATGTCAGATTAGCATCCAAGAACAAGGTAGGATATTATAACAACTCTTAAATGCACACAAACTCACTCCACACAAGATACCTTCGAACTGGTCAAAGTAGGCCTACCTACAAATCAAAGGGGTGTGCACGTCGTTGCTTTTTCGCCATTAAGTTCGACAGTTTTTAGTACCGAATAGGGAAAAATGTACATTTTTCTCTGTAATTAATTTTGAAAAAAATAAATAAATAGCGTCATATTAAGTACGAGTATGCAGCGGATGATTGTCTAATATTAGATTACATTATCAATATTTGACACCATTATTAATGATTACATTATTGCTTTCTTCTGTTTAATGAATGTTAAAAACTGTTTAATATGTGCAACAACATCCAAAATTTAGGTTTAAAAAGACAAAACAACCGACGTTTTGGGAGCATAAAACATCCCTTTTACAAGGTAAAAAATAGTAGCACTGCACTAGCACTGCAAGAGATTAAAACGCTACTTGTTTTTACCTTGTAAAAGGGGTGTTTTATGCTCCCGAAACGTCGGTTGTTTTGTCTTTAAACCAAAATTTGGATGTTGTTATACATATTAAACAGTTTTAACATTTATTTTCCTTGGTTATGTACACTATTTGAATTTTTTAGATCCATTCGAAATTTCCCTGCTGGTCAGTTGGTACTGATTTAGTTTGCTTTTTTGCTTTTAATGAATAGATATGGACGACATTGTTGGGATTCTCATACATGCCCAGACATCAGAGAGCACATCAAAGCATGAAAACGACAAGGATATTTCTAACAATGATCAAAAGCAAAGCAACGAAATGGGCAAATTTCCTGAAAAGAAATCCAACCCGAGTATGTAAATTAATAAACGTGGTGAATAAAATTGAACCGAAACATTGACAATGTACTAAAGAGACAACCAGTGATCCAAACAAGAATATCCTAAATAAAAAAAAAATTAAGATATTGTTGGAACAAGAATAAATAAATGTCCCGTTAATTGTGTTACATTTGACCTATACAATATGAATTTAGCAGACTCAATTGCGCGCAATTGAAGCTGCTGAATTCAGAAACCATGCTTAATTGCAATGTTTTATCGATATGAAATAAAAATGAGCTTTATACTTGTTTTCTAATTGTTGCTTTATGGAAGCAATTGTAATGATTATGGATAAAGCTGGATATAACTGTCAAGTTTAAATGTAATGAGAGATATACGTAAGCTGATATCAATGTTAAAAAAAACTATTTCAACTTCAAACTACGGGTCTTTGCAATAAATATTAAAACCTGATGAATACCAATCACTTAGATATAGTTTGTTTCAGATTCAAAGCTTTTGTAGTGTAATTAACATGATTAATCATTTAAGTTTAATTCTCTAGACTAATAATTTGCAAAAGAATGTACGACCCAAAAAGCAACATCAACAGTATTGGTTTCTTTCTTTCTTGTTTTCAATGAATAGACATGGACGACGTTAATGCGATCCCCATACATGGCCAAACAATAGGTAGCATACCAAAGGTTGGAAACGACAAAAATATTTCTAACGGTAATCAAGGCAGAGCAACGAAATAGGAAACTCTCCTGGAAAGAAATCCCCAAATTCGAGTAAGTAAATGATTTTAAACATGGTAAAATAAACTCAACCGGAATATTGACTTCTAAAGAGACAATCAATGATTTTAACAAAACATGATACGATACAAGGAGAGAAAAATATTACATAATGTGTTGTTCCTTTGTGATAAATTGATTTGCCGACATCTTACATGTATTCATAGAAATGGTACCACTTTTTCAAATAAATAGGGTTCCGCTATTAAATTGGTAACTGACCTGACAACATATTAACGGTTTTCAGGCAGGCGTCTAGCTGTGACTGTCAATAAGCGATGAATTGAAAGTTTATACTTTTAAGCGCATCACTTGAGAAAGCGGTACAATTGTTGAGATGTGTTTATTTAATGAGCGTGTTTATAATGAGCCAGATTATCTGTTATTTAGCGTATAAGTACTACGAAAACAATAGATTTTGACGCATAATCTGTTAGCACGGTCAAATTATGAAACCACTCACCATTAACTGCAACAGAATCCATCATGAGTTTCACATGCGTCCAGCTCCCAAAAGCTCTCCCCAAAATATATCAAAAATCCCGGAAAATCCAAGCAGTGGAACAGTGCCTAATTTGCATATATCCAAAATGGCCGCTCATGCAGGGGTGAAAGTTGGGCAAATCTTGCTGAAAAACATACCAATGTATTTCTCTCGTCATAAAGATTCAGAAAAAGTATAGTATGACCTCTCCGATTCCACAGGGGACAAAAATCGAAAAATTCTCTGATTTTGATCAAATTGGTCCCAGATTGTTCCATATCTCAGGTGGTTTGTTACCTTGGTAACATAACAAAAGAGATCAAAATACATTGAGTCCTGTTGACCTTGACCCGTTTTGTGATGCTACCGTGTAACAAAACATCCAAAACAATGCAAGTTTTCTCATTTCGAATTATTTTTGCCAAAGGAACAATTTGAGACCAGTTAGATCAAAATTGGAGTATTTTATTGTAGACGCATGCGGACCCCAAAATTTGACCTCTGACAATTTTGCCTATAAGCAGGGACAAATGATTTGCGCGTAAAAAATGGCATTGCGCAGAAAAATATTGCGTGGAAATGCGGGGAAAAACAGCAAATTACGCGGAGATTCCGAGGAACACACATGTAAAACACAGGCAAATGATATCTAAAGGACACAATTTTTGACCATTTTAGGAATATAATTGTGAAGACAATTTTGAAAAGTGTCCTTTATCTGGAGTTTCTCACAATTTGTCCATTTCATACTTTTTATATATTTCAAAGTACAAAAGCGGATTATACTAAATATCTACTTTTTTGGTCCCATCAGGAATGACAACATACAAGATAGTTGTCAAAACCAGTGACAAATACCTAGCAGGTACAAATGCATGCGTGTACATCAAAATGTTTGGCAAAACTGAAACATCGAAATTATCATTGAAAAGTCCCTTACTCACATACTTAAGTTTGAAAGGAATCACGCCGATATTTTCCGGATAAGGACGATGAGTTTAGGAGATTTACACAAAGTTAGGATTTGGCATGACGATTCAGGTAAGCTTTACTCTATGACTTTCTGTTTTGTATTGAGGATTTCACTTAACAGATTCAATAAAACTTTCAAAAACATCGAGTATACTTTATTCAAAGATTTTCTTAATCACAGTCGTGTCGAATGACGGACGAAAATTTGAGTAACTGAGCAGAATATTTCCTTCTTACCGCGTGACCAGTATAAATTTACTTCACGATATATTAAATATGTGTAAATGTGCATGAGAATTTAGTATTACCCATTCATTTGACTTTGGCAGATCAGAGAAATGTTTGGGTCGCTACACTGATTTTATTATGATTGACTTTTGTGACACACAAAAAACATGGACATGTACAAACTTTCTTGTGCCTTCATTTTAGGCTTCCCGAATTGCTTCTTCCCCAAATCTTACCACTCGTTGCTCATCATTGTTTACCTCCCCTTAATTGTTTAAAGTTGTTTGAATTCTTTTAGCCATGCAATCCGGATGGCACTTAGAATACGTAAGAATCGTTGACGAGAGAACCAGGAAGAGTTACAAGTTTCCTTGTAATCGCTGGCTGGCTAGAGACGAGGAAGATCATAAAATAATCAGAGAATTAGAAGCAACACCGATATCTGATGGTCTTACTGACGAAAATCAAAACCCAAGGACCCATGCTGGTTAGTATTGTTTTACTATATTGCTGCACACATATCGCCGTGACTACCCTATACTGGAGAATATCAGTCAACTATAACCTGTCAGCGTGTACATCTTTTTGTATTAATCCAACAACATTACGATATTACTTCTTCTATAGTTCAAAGCCGTATTTGACTTGATCGCTACCCGCGCTCCGGGCCGCGTAATTTCTTTCTGCAACCATAATGGGCCGCAATGCGATAACACATAGTACATACATGTAATTATAGGCCTATGAGTCTAGATATAACACGAGTTTATTACCATTATTATTTCCTCTTACGTAATAAAATCAAAAGAAATCGATAGAATTAAAATTCTACAAAGGTTTACCTGGGGTTCGAACCCACAACCTATGTATCCATAGTCTAATGCCTACACGACTGTGCTATGATTCGTTGTGGAAGAAAGGTGTTTGTTTATGATACTTATTGATTACGGAATAAAGTGCATACACACAATATACTATTACTAGTATATTAGTACTAATAAATACGAATATTATCCTAACCCTCACCCTAATCCCTAACCCTAACCCTTACCCTAATCCCTAACCCTTACCCTAACACTAACCATAACCCTAATCCCTAACCCTAACCCTTACCCTAACCCTTACCCTAACACTGACCCTAACCCTAAACCCTAACCCTAAACCCTAACCCTAACCATAACCCCAACCCCTAACCCTTACCCTAACTCTAACCATAAGACCCTAACACTGACAATAATGAACCTTGCCTCGGACTATGCGGTTAGTGATATATTGCGGCCCATTATGGTTGCAGAAAGAAATTAAGCCTCCGGGCCCGCCCTCGAGAAATCACACAAGTATACAAGTACGGTTTATAGTAATCTCGGATTCGTCCATGTTTGGTGTTTACGACGATATGCGTATGCACTTACATGACAGTACGCGAGAAATGCACATAGTGGGACGAGTATGTAGGGACAGTGTCGCCGAGGGCCACTACCTGCCCGGGGTGGGGGTAAAATGAACATTTGGGTCCCCTTTGATCAGCGATGACGTGGGGATGGAGGCTGGTATAAAATCAGTGAATCGGGCAGTGAATACATGTTGAAGCGGAGAGATTAGCGTGTCTAGCTCCCAGATTTCTCGAATTTAAAGCTAAATGATCAAATATGAACATTGAAGGAAGGTACAAATGCGAAATTTGGAATTTAAAGGTATCGTTGTTGCTCCCAGTTTAAGTTTCTCGGAACAAATGTTAAGGTAAGCGCAAAAAATTTGCCAATTTGCCGGCGAATTCGAGCCGCGAAGCGGCGAGTACGAGCCGCGAGCCGCACACACTCTCGGAAACCATAGTGTGCCCACTATGGTTTCCGAGAGTGTGTGGTTCCCAGTAGTTTCTCTCCCTATGGATAATATAGGTACACGGTCTGTAACACAGACTATGGTACAAGCCTAGAGACACTGTCAATCCCAAATTAAAATTGTGGGATAAGTCAATTCCGCTACTCGAGCAGTACACACCGTTGGACAAATTTGGATCCGTCCCGACCCCTGCACAGCGTTTTTTTTCCACGAATGAACCCACACCCGGACCCAACCCTCTTAACCATGTTAACTCTAGAACTACAGGCCCATAGTTTTAACCAGAACCTCTCATGGCAGTATTATTTGTATACTATTACGAACGATAATACAGCATTTTAGCTTATTTGGCCAATGTCAACATGGAGTCACTCACAGAAATGGTTTTCTAACGTATTGAATAAACAACTCAATCTACTTCACAAGATGACAGTAATGTAAAGAAATGTGCAAATGCCGGCGTCATTTTTTGGGACAAATTGACAGAGTAAACATAAATCTCTTACACATCTTCTCTTGATTGCGCAATGAGTAAGGGTGACAAATTTAAAGGTTAAAAATTATGATTATGGCATTATGGAATATCAATCGGCGACTGACTTCATTTGCGCAAACACGTGGGTTTATTACTACATAATCCATGACAATATTGAATGAAATAACACTCATCTCATCTGATGTCGTATGATCCTTTTGCTTTTACAGAAACATCCTACGAGATAACAGTAAAAACAACTAACAGATTGAAAGCAGGAACTGACGCACGTGTATTCATACAGATGTATGGTGAAAATGGAATACAATCAGATGAGCTAAGACTGAAAAAGTCGGCAACACACAAAGGGAAAATGTTTGAGAAAGATTATGTGGATATATTCTCTTTCAAAAACATGACCAGTCTAGGAGACCTGACTAAAATTAAGATCCGCCACGACAACTCAGGTAGACTGCATTTCTTCTCTAAAATCTGATACGATTCTGACATTTAAAATACATAAAATCCGATTCCGCGAGAAACTGAAAAAAAAAGACTAGCCAGGAATGGTGCCAATCATGCAAAAATGTGGCAGAAATAATGTATTAGATTCATTTGATAAAATCCCAAATGAAACCATCTACAATCTGACCATCACCACTTCACTGGTTGCCAGAGTCAAGATTCATCAACTCAAATTTCTCGGCCATATACTGCGTCTTGAAGATGACGAGCCTGTGAAAGAATATGCCCTTTATATTCCACCACATTAGGAAGAGGAAACCGGGACGGCCACGGACACTGTACTTACAGTATGTACAGCACCTCCTGGGAGATACTGAAGGGATGCTGCAGCCAAACAAAATTGTTTCGCTTGCCCAAGATCGCATCAGTTGGAGAAAGCTTGTAGTCGCCTGCTCCGCAGCCGACTGATGATGATGATGATAAAATCATTTCCTTTTTAGAGTTACTTGTTTAGGCCAGTGGTGATGCCTATATACAGTAAGCCAAAAAATTAAGGTACCAGTTGTGTTCACCCCTGGCCCTGTATATCCTAAATAAAGACAAATATGTAAGATTAAAACAAGCAACCAATACCTGTACTCTTTAGCTCTGATTTAAGACCTTATTTGTTGAAATTGCGCAAAATAACTGCAAAAAGTGGACATTTTCGTAATTTGGGGTTTTTACTAAGGGGCAACAGAACAGGGGGCAAGAGTTCTGACTGGAGGCATTTGCCCCCCCCCCCCCCATGCCCACGCGGCGTCGGCACTGAATATCAACGATATTGTAAAATAGCCTAGGATGGGTTTACATGTGTGTATAGTTTACGCATCTCATAAAAACATAACAGTTATAATTAAGGACATTGGTTAAATAAATTTGTGGCAAAATTTTCATTTTTTACAGCATTTTTGTCATCTGGGTGGCATTTAGAGTACGTAGAAATTGTGGATGAAGAACTTGGAAAGAGTTATAGTTTTCCTTGCAATACATGGCTTGCAAAAGATCAGGAGGACAGGAAGATTGAAAGAGAATTGGCAGTCCAGACAACCGAGGAGTTAGTGAAGGTATCTTCAGGTAAGGCAAACCACGGTTGACGACCATGTTCTTAGCATGTGTGCACACTCTAATAGTCAACGAATGTGGTGATATTTTAAAATGTGTTTTTATACACCATTCAGTCTTTACATATGTAAAAGCTCCCTCTTTTAGCTATGATTTGCCGGAAACCACAGTTCACATTATAAAAATGTTTAAAAGTGGTTGCAGGTCCAATTTTGCAATTTTTATGCGGGCACAGGCCACGTACATGCATGTATGGATCAATTTTCAATTTTTTTTAAATCAAAATCAGAACAGTTTCGCCAAAATATCTTTAAAATTATTTTATCAAATGAGTTTATAATTTTATAATGAGCTAAAACTTTCACATATGGAAATTCTGAATGTTGGTTGAAAACGTTGAAAACATTTTTTTTAATTACAAAAGATTTCATTGTAACAAAACCAAAATTGAACTAACTATTGACGGTTTCGCCTATCATGGTCGGTAGGCATCATCAGAATGATGGTTGTAGATCCTTACTTCCGGTTGGACGTATCCCGACTGAAGAGGATCTACAACCATCATTCTGATGATGCCTACCGACCATTTTGGTTTTGTTACAATGAAATCTTTTATAATGTTGATCACCAAACCTGATGAATTTATTTAGTGATTTTTTTATATCACCACATTCGTTGGAGCCAGCTTTCAATGTGACACCCTTAATAAAGTAAACCACGGTCTTATAGGTAGTGTCAAAAATACAATCTCTATCACGAGTCACCGTGGTCGTGATATAAGCCTGCTTTATTTACCGATAAATACGTCACTTAATTTTTTTTCAGAAATAGAAGAGGAAAATGTTGATGGAGTAAACGAACAGACCGGTATGTCTTACACAGGCTGTATCAAAATGATGTTTCCTCATTCGTTTGTTGGCCCGCCTTTTCCATACCCATCATTGGATCTACTTGAAATTCATAGACGTTTTTCTTTTTTACATAATATTTAATAACCTGGTAATTTCAAGTTGATCCAGTGGTGCGCTTGGAAGTTGCAGGTATTTCAAAAACACCAAAACCAGACGGAGAACAGAACATTCACTTTGATACAACCTGCGTCATGCCAATTTCGTAAAATAAATAATTAATTATTATATAGGTGACATTTGAAAATGAGCATTGTGTATCGTACGTCATCTGTCAGGGAACTATCATGTTGCGCTTTTAAGGCCATGATCTTTCCATATTGAGGAAAAAACATGTACGCTAGTACTTTTTGTACTACTGAGAGTCTCTGGAATCATTTAACGAAAGAATGCCTAACACACCCTAACACTTACCTTTACTCTAACTCTAACTTCTATTATTAACCTCTTTTATTGTCATTGGTTTATTTTATTTTTCTTCAGTAGGGATTACGACATACAGGATAGTGGTAAAACCAGTGACACTCTGCAAGCAGGTACAGATGCATGCGTATTCTTGAACATATTTGGTGAGAACGCAACGGAAGAGTTGCAACTGCAAAAATCTCGTACGCACTTGTTCAAGTTTGAAAGGAATAACGCCGATGTTTTCACGACAACTGCAATGAGTTTGGGAGACCTTCGTAAGATTAGGATTTGGCACGACGATTCAGGTACGACATCAAATGTATTATACATTACATTAATTTCTCAAGAAATGATAAAAATCAAGGTAAATGCCTACATATAAAAACAAAAGGAAACGTACATTTTGCCTACACGACTAAAGCACATATTGCAACAGATCTTCTGATAACGGGGCTGTTGCAAAACCCTCTCTGTAAAAAATAAACCCTATTATTATGGTACCACTGTACAGCTATGGGTCTCTCAAACAGTGCCAACAAAGTCATTGTGAGTGTGCTCTGGCGAATTCTTCAATGTATAGGCCAGTATTTTGTTTTAGGCTAGTAATTCTAACAAAATGTACAATTTTTACCAGAATATTGCTAAATATGATACAATATGACAAATTTACCTCAATATCAAGTAATAAAAAGGCAGCTAGTCCATTTCTTCAAGATAATTTTCCTGAAGACAAAAAGTTAAAATCATGGCGCTTTAACATCCCCTACCGTCGAGGTCTGTTGGTCGGCCTTATCTCGGGGTATTGGTGATCAGCAATCCGTCGGAACAAACAAAACGTTTTAGAAGGTTAGAAAGGGTTGAAAGAATGGGTTTAAATGTTGGGTTACACGAAATGGCGATATCCAGGTGAATGAAGATCACTGAAGATCACCACTGCGTGAAGCACTGTGTAGTTAAATCTGTAACACAGTGTTTAACGCAGTAGCGATCATCAGGTGATCTTCATTCACCTGAAGATCACCATTGCGTGAAACACTGTGTAATGAAATGAATAAAATATGTGTTTAAATTTTTAAATAGCTCTACCATTTATTGGTATTGACCACTGTATATCTGTCTCTGATACATCATCATCGTCATCCTAAGCCATCGTCGACCCACTGCAGGACTCTCCAAGGTGACGCCACTGGTAATTTCATCTCTCCATCTAACTTTCTGTTTTCCTGGGTGCCTAGTACCATTTCTAGGTATCCATTCTGTAACCAGTTTGGTCCATCGTCCATCTGATGTTCTAGCTAGGTGACCAGCCCACGACCACTTCTTTTGTTTCACAGTCTGGATGACATTGGTCACCTGTGTCATGCTTCTGATCCAATCATTTGTTTTTCTATCTCTTTTTGTGATCCGTAGCATGCGCCTTTCCATACTGTATTGAGCCATTCTCAACTTCTGCTCCATTCTCTGAGTCATGGCCCACGTTTCTGACCCATATGTCATGTCTGGGAGGACACACACCTCATTCAAGTTTCCAAAAGCACCCATCCTGCTCTTACTCTTCTTCTAACTTCGGGAAAGTGATCATGGTGGTTGTAGCTTAATTTGACAACTTGCCCAAGTACACATATTCTTCTACTTCTTCTAGTGCTATTTGGTGAATGTAGATTTGCTTCTTGGTGATCTGTCGAACATAAACAACATCTCAAATCTGCTGAACATACTTTTGGTCTTGCTCATGTTGATCAACAGCCCCATTTGGTTACTTCCATTGTTGAGGGCTTGCAGCATAGACTCCAGATCATCCGGGTTTTCTGCAAAGATTATAATATCATCTGCAAATCTCAGGTGGCAGTGGCGTACCGTGGCCGCCCCTTCCCCAGGGAGCTGAAGAAAATCCAATTTTGCCGCCCCTTCCTCAACAGCCCGAAAAAGTTGCCCCAATTTTTTTTACGGTCATTTGAAAAAGTGAAGAGCAAAAAAAAAAAAAAAAAAAAAGGATTTATAGGCGCTCGCTACCGCCCCAAAAGCAACACATTTTAATGTATAGTCCAATTTTTCCCCGCCCCTTTTTGCCGCCCTTCTTCATCCCGCCGCCCCCAAGATTTTGCCGCCCCTGCTGTGACCCTTGGGGGGCTGAGCGCCCCAAAGCCCCCAAAATACGCGCATGGGTGGCTTATCCCTATTGATGTTGATCCATTTCTTTTCCCAGTCAAGCTTTTGTATGATCGCTTCCAGAGCTGCGTTGAAAAGTTTTGGTGACATTGTATCTCCTGTCGACCCCCCGGTGAATGTTCATTTTGTTGCTCTCAGAGTGTAGCCAGGTGGTAGCTGTTTACTTGCTTTATATGTCCTTGATTATGTGCTCTACATTCCCTGGTCAACCAGTGTCTGTAGTACAGCTGGAATGTCAATGCTGTCAAAAGCCTTCTCATAGTCTACGAAAACCAAACACAATGGTTGCTGATATTCATTTGCTTTCTCTATGATCTGGTTAACTACATGTAGGTGATCTGTGATAGAGAATCCGCTTCTAAATCCGGTTTGTTCGGGGCCGGTTGAAGTCCAAGGTAGAAGTGGGCCTATTGGTGATGATTTTGGTGAAAAGCTTATAAACATTGGATAGAAGACTGATTGGACGATAGTTTCCTAGATCATTTACTTTTAATAAAGCTTAAGGATTTACATAATAAAACGTATGATATAAAACATATTTTACAATATTTTTGAAAACTTAAGAAGAGTTTGACCAGAACCAGTTAGTATTTGTACACTGAAATGCAAAGGATGGCCCTACGATAAGATTTTTTTAATTTCCTGTAGCCATACAGTCTGGATGGCACTTAGAATACGTGAGAATCGTTGACGAGTGTACCGGGAAGAGTTACAAATTCCCGTGTAATCGATGGCTGGCTAGAGATGAAGACGACAAACAAATAAGCAGAGAATTGAAACCAACATTTATGGACGAAACGAAAAAGGGAGAAATCACTGGTTAGTAATCTAACATTGAACTACAATACGGTACTTAAAAATCTCATTTGCATTACGTGTTAACTTGCGGTTAAACAAGAAAGAGGTAGATTTTTATAGACCTTCGTAAAACCCAGAATTAATTAGCTACTAACTACACTCGTTCTAATTATGGATGTTGTAACAAATCCCATTAAATTTTATTGAGAATATATTATTCTTTTAAGACCTTTAAAAAGACATTTAAAAGACCTTTAAAAAGGTCTTTTATACTTGCTCGGACAACATCATATCATTGGAAATCTAATATTATGAGGACAATGGAAATGACTGCTTTTTTGAGAAAATAAAGTTTAAAATTGATATTCCGCAAAAACCAACTGTAAGCGAGTGAGTTTATTCGAACGAGATAGATTTGTCCTTGAAATTACATTGACGTCATGATATGAACACGGCCAGCGTTGTGAATCAAAGTGTAAGTAGTAGCTGGTCAATTTGTGGCTAAAATTTCGCGTTCAGCTTGCGACGTTTCACTTGAAGTCGAGTCATTTCGTGACTTAATATGGTTATTGCCGCGTTTTTCATTGCCATTTCTTTAGTGTGTTTTTAAACCTTGACCTAGTAAATTGGCCGCCATTTTTAGATCACGGAAATTTTATACTCGTTGGCAGCATCATAATCTTAGACATAAAAGGGTTGGGGTGCTTTCTATATGAGTATAACAATAGCAGAATTTAGTTGCTAATAGGTTTGATACTTTGATTAATTGCCCAGATAAATGTTTTTTCTTATGCGGCGAAGTGCCTTCCAAAATTTATTGAGCTGTTCACATAAACATTTATTCATTAATCATGTTAATTGTAGGCCTATAAATTGTGTTAAACACAAATTGGTAAATGTCAAAAGCAGAAGCGAAAATAGCAACTTGTTTATCCACTATGTAGGGGTGTATCTGAGGGGGGGGGGGATATGCCCCCTTCGGAAGTAAGAAACTTTAACTTTTGCAAAATGAAGACCTAATTGAAGCGATTTGGTGGACCATTTTGGCACTATTAGTGTGTAACATTTTAGCCGACCGTTTTAGTTTCAAAAAGCCGAAAACTTGTGAAATGACGGTCTGAAGCCTTTCGTGAACAAGTTTTCCCTCCTCGGAAATTTTCCCGGAATGAAGCCATTTGGTGCATAATTTTTACACTATTTCAATGCAAAATACTGTCTAATTCTGCTTTATTTTAACATATTCTTTTGAAAAGCGATTAGATTTGGATTACAGAGTAAAAGTACATTGTGCTTGCGTACTTGCGCCATGTTTTGACGGTTTTCAGCTGATAACATGGCGCAATGCAGTGTAAGAGATGCATTTTTTTAAAGCGTGATGATGAGGTTGACAATTAAAACTTTCAAGTACGTTGCTGGGGTAAGGGTGTGGGGTGTGATGATGTGGGGTGGGTGTTGGTGTAAACATTTATATATCCATGTCAATTAACAATTAAAATCTTTACCTACGTATGTTGCCAGGGGTGTGATGATGTGGGGAGGGGGTGTTTTATTTTTATTTTATTTTTTGGACAGATCCAAGGGGGGTGTTTCACACCTGTAACCCCCCATGCAGTACGCCAATGGGTGTTAGGGTTAGATTACATGAAATTTCCTAGATTGGAGCCTATGTTAACCCTAACACCCATAAATACCACAAAAAATCACAATGAAACCCATGGCGCATGCGTGAAACCCAGGGTCTGCGATGACGCAATCAACCCAAGGGCGTAGACCACCAAATAACTTCTCCATTGAAAAGCAGGTAAAAATCAACTTTTTTACCCGGCGTTTTCTACCCCGCGTGACAATGTTTTTCACTTTTTTACGTTATTCCTAAATTAATTAAGGACTGGGTTTTCATTTAAGCTTCAATTTTGGTTAACTTTGCAGATTCAGTTTTTTATTAAAAATGATGAAACGCGACGCCGCTATTTCAATGCCAAAACTAGCATTAAAACTTGTTCCGTTAGCAGTAATTCGGATAGCGCCTACTTTTCTTGTGAAATCGATTTGTATAATTTCATTACTATTTTAGTCATTAATAGATTATCATCTTTCATTTAAATCAGAGCATGCCAACCTCATGAATAATATCATCACCATTGCACCTTTCGCGTAGTGATTTGGTGTAATGCGCCCCTAAGTGCTATATGCTCACAGAATCGCTGCCCGGGGCAGCGTTACCCGTGTGGCTACCGGTCGGGGATCGTGTGTTTGGCATGCGGGGTCTAAGGTTCGAATCCCGGTGGTGCCAAGTGACTTCTTTCTTCATCTTCTCTCCTTTTCGTTTCTTCTTTAACTTCCGATAGCATTATTATTTAAAAACCTGGACTGTTGCATCGCGCTTCTTTCCAACCTTGGTTTTGACCTCAGTGATTTTCCTATTACAAGATAACTTTGTAAAATATAATATACTTCTGTTTTTCATTCGTCCACAAACTGTATTAACTTCTAACTATTGTACAGCTCAACTGATCATACTTTTCCTACATTCGACCTTGCATGATTTTTGAGTTGACACAGTCATGAAAATAACTATAGATACTTGACAGACCATTAGTAGCCCAGTTCTGAACCTTTTCATTGATCATTCATAACAATAGGTATCTGATGGATCAGTGAAGATAAGAAGGGATTGTAATATATCCGTAACCTTGATATTATAGTACATCTCGAGGAAAAAGTGCAATGGACATGTTTTCATTTTATGTTTCAAATATCCCGCGCATGAAAATTGAGTATTTAACCCAAAATGGAAAATGGAACAATTTATTGGAAATCTGTTTAACAGATTTTTTTGACATCTTTTTCTGCACTGTATTATACCTAAATTAAGAAATTTGATAAATATTAAAAGAAAATATAGGTCATCCAAAAATGTTGATTTTTACACATTTTGGGGCAAAAAAGGAAAAATAAGCAAAAATATCAAAATCTGTTTTAACAGCTTCATTCATCAAGTCATAACAAACGGCCTACATGCTTAATTTCTAATAAAATATTGAAATTGTGAAAAATATAGGTATTTATTGATTTTCATATTTTTTCTTGCAAATATGCTAATAATATGCAAATTATGAAATTGCAAAATAAAGTTTCTACATAGCATACATCTTTCAAGTGTGATGTTCAAAATGACAGACATCAAAAAGAGATTCGATGAAATGTAAAGGTGTAGTAACAATTTTGGCATGGACTGTCTGGTTGGGAAAAGTACGGTAAGTCGAGCTGTACATGTACTTCTAAACAATTTTACGGCAAAAATTACAATATTGTATCACAAAAATTTGCCGAGCCATTGAGCTGATACTCCGGGGGGGGGGCACTGTAGGGGTGAAGGGGGGTATCAGGCGCGTCCGTAAATTCACGTAAAAAGGGTATTTTTTCAGACTGGGGCACGTTACGTTAAGTCCATTTGCGTTGGACTTGCAGTTCAAAATTCTCTTGGAAATGTGGAGAATTGGGTGCATCCCAATCCCAAAAAATAAATTCGAATATTTCAATCCAAAGGGTTGGACCTGTGATACAAAAAGGGCAAATTATTGGCACAAAAATCTTGAAAATATTGGACATACTGCATGACCTGTGAGGTAAGCTTTAACATGTTTCTTGAACCAGACTCTGGCTATGCAGAGCCGCCGGCATATTTTTTTACTACGACACACCATAGATCATCGAAAAAAAAAAAAAAAAAGCTCCTGAAGGCAGCACCTTCTTATTTAGGGTTAAAAGCACTTGTTTCTGTGTGTTTCTTGTTTAGGGGTAATAATTGCATAAATTACTTGTTTAGGGTTGGGGAAAAGACAACTACTTGAAGCAAATCGTGCTACTTATACTTGTTTAGGGGTGAAAATTTCAGTCTCAGAAATACTTGTTTAGGGTGCTTTTGAGAGTCCACGGACGCGCCTGATACCCCCCCCTTCATCACTGCAGTGCCCCCCGGGCTGATACTGTAATATTTTTTTTCCAAATAAAATGCAAGTCCAGTCCAATAATTATGTAGGTCAACGAAAGGGGAGGAGATGTCGTAATATTGTGTCATCTCAATTATGACATACAGATACACAATACGAGGTAACAGTGAAAACAACTGACAGAGTGAAGGCTGGGACCGATGCTCACGTATATATCCAGATGTTTGGTGAAAATGGGGACGCATCAGATGAGATAGAACTGAAAGATTCGGCCACACATAAAGGAAAGATTTTTGAGAAGGATTATTTGGACATATTTTCCTTCAAAACTGCTAGTTTAGGAAACCTGACTAAAATTCGGATCCGTCATGACAACTCAGGTAGGCTGTAATCTCCATCGTTCCCCGATGAATATTTTAAACGGTATTGAATTTCAACACGTTCAAAAAGTAATAAACAAATTTAAGTGTGTCTTGACAAAATATGCTCAATGGTAGTAGCAGAAGTAGCGATAGTGAGTATTAGTAGTAAGCGTCTTACACCATTATTTTCGTTTCAATTCTGATATTTGTAGCCCTCCTACAATCCGGATGGCATTTGGAGTATGTGGAAATAGTTGACCAGAAAATCGGGAAGAGTTTCAGGTTTCCATGCAGTCGCTGGCTTGCAAAAGACGAAGATGACAAAAAGATTGAAAGGGAATTACCAGTCAAGAGCTACAACAAATAAATTTTCAACCCAAACTTTTAATTCAATGCATTGTTAATTTATTTCAAATCAATATTTAGTGACAAATATGGGTACACTTTATTACGTATACTTCGGGATCCTGTGATTTGAGAGTTGACAGCCAGCATGATTTTGTTCAACTCAGCACAATAACCTACAATAGTGTATAAAATAGAAACTTATTTTATCCAGAAAATAATTATTTTTGAAAAGTATGGAAAAAGTTGTATCGAATAACGTGAGAACTGCATATTCATAGGTTCCTTTTTAGTCTATTGATATCCACATTAGGCCAAAACAAGCAGTTTGCTTGTCCTCCACCGACCAAACGTTTATTTTGAAAATCGGGGAAAAAAGCTTTTATTGCACAAAAAAATAAAGACACTAATAATTCGGAAATTCCAGACAAATTTATTTTCTTCAGAATTATAACATCCTCAATTAAAGCCCGTTTTTAAACAGCACATCTTCAATGAAATAATAAATTATCACAATTCACACTTGTTTAGGTTTTTTAACTAAGCTAATTGAATATATGAATACAAAACCCACCCAAGTCCATACTTTGGCCAAATTGAGTTAAGCATGAAATTGTTACTATACATAGGCCTGTCATATGGATGAAAGAACAACTCAAATTCATCCTCTGTGTCTATTGAGCATGTGAAAAATAGCATGTATCAAAGAACCACCCAATTCCATGATTTGAGTCTTGTAACACAGTGATTGAAATCCAGTTGGTATAAAAGTTCACTTGCAACACAACTTTATTTCTCCGTCTTGTAACACATTCATTGCTGGAGAGTGACTTTTGAAAACAAAATGGGTTTAATAAAGGAAAGTGTGTGGTTTATATTACATGGCAGAATGCTTATCAACATTATACATACCTGTGTGCTTTATTTTGTATTATCTTACTAGTGGTAATCTCATTCCAACATTGTTGTCTTTGTATATGATTCAAAAAACCACCCAAGTCCAGCATTTAAAATTAATCCCACGAAGTCCCTGAAATGCTAATCGTCATACCTAATACAGGTTAATCAACTCATTTGCCATGTTAACCAGTTAACCATGTTAAAACTTACCATGTTGACCAGGTAAATCTAACTGAAGGAATTAAAATGATACACAGTTTTTTCTCTCAAAATCATTTCCCATGGACTTGGGTGGGTTTTGTATTCATGTATTCAATTATGCATAATGAATGTCAAAATAAATGAAGGTATATAAACTTGCAAAGAAATTATCAAAGCAATATTTATTATAGATATTCAAACTTTACTATATAGTATAAGAAAATGTACCTTTACTGTATATGAAATTCATATTTGCCATCGACTCACTTGTGTACGTAAAAAAGAAAATTGATCTTTTAAAATGTTTGTGAAATTAGTTTTATTGTAAAATGTACCTTATATATAATTTGAAATGTATAGTTCTTATGCACATCTATAAGTGAAAATGTGTATTTGCAATAGACAGATGGCATTATATTTAAAAGTAACAATTATCTCAATTGCATAAAATGACAATAATTAGCATGGGTACACCCTCTATAATAGATATGCAAACTTTATAACCTGTATAATGTTATGTACATATTATTTGTCAATATAGTTTTAACATTTTTGAAATATACTTCTGCTTTCATAAGTTGAAAGTTATAGATGTTATGTACATGTTAAGTAATTTTAAAATGTAAAGACTTTAAAATTTGGTAAACTTTTGCACTTAGTGATAAAGCATGAGTGTTTCCACGCATGTAGACCTAGTACATAGTTCAACGTTTATTTTAAGATGTAAAGATATTTTTGATTTTGACCCCTAGTGCCGTTAGAGGTCACGATAGATCATACAGGGGTTTAAAATTGTTGAAAGACATCAAATTATTCGTCTTATCTCAAGGATTTCCAAGATATGTATAGCGTGTACTTATCGTTACAGAGTTGTTCTACAAAAGCCCCATTTCTTGATCAAAATAGGCACATATTTGGTTGTACAGGGGTAAGCATTTCAACTTGTTCTGATTTTGACAATAATGGTGGCAAATTGTTTATCTTGACAGAAGAATCAAGAAAATGTATCGTAATCGTAAGTGCCATCTAAAATGTGCTCTTTACCTTTTAAAAACACTATATGACCGTTCCTGACCTCTAGCGGTCACTAAGGGGGCAGTCACTATTTACGCCAGAGGGGGGGATGGAGGATTGAAGGGGGAACACGAAAAAATTCTATTATGATTGGGGGGTACACGAATTATATTTATTTCATTTGGGGGGGAACATGAATTTTCCCCCCAGTATATTAAAAAAAAAAAAAAACACTGTAAAACAGGAAAAGCAGAGTGACAGAGCGGTAGTACATGTTGATATTAAAACATATGTGCATATTCACTACTTTATTTAATCTTTTGACAGCCTTGGTGGCATGACATGTTTTCTTGGATTACATGTAACATAAAATACAATGTACAAACAAGGCTGATTCACTACTGATTTTTACAGTAAAAGTTAAAATTGTTCCCAGGTTTGTGAAAGTGCAGGCTACAGGGCCTCGTTCTTTTAATGTGTAAAATGTGCAAATACTTGCAATGTACGTGCATGTTAGGTGCTACGCAATTATCACCATGGCCCCGCAGCCAGCACTTTCACCACAAGCTTCGAAACAAATTTGAAAGTATTTTCATTTTTGCTTTTGCTACAAATACAGATGTTGTTAGGGTACCTGCAGGTAATATGGGACCATTAAGGACGTTTAGCTTATTTGCATAAAAACTAAAGAAGATATGCCCACAAGAGATTGTTATGATGAACAACCTGTCCTTTAAGATTAATAAAACAGGCAATGTTACCTTGTTTTTTATGTTTGTTTGGACGCTATGACGTCAAAATGACGTCATCGTCAAGTGTCCCATATTACCTGCATGTGCAGGTAATATGGGACACTGTATTATCTCTATGGTGAAAATCAAAAAGTTCAGAAAATCACTCTTTTGTTCTAAAAACATTTTTGTTACATGATTTTGAATGTTAAATGCAAATTTCTACAAGAAAATTCAATTTTCTAAATAGTTTTGCTTTTCGCATTGACAATGCACACAATTTCCTATGTGTCCCATATTACCTGCACCCATTTAGTTGAAAATCAGAGAAAATAATCATTAATAAAAGGAAAGTGCCACTTGTCAGTGGAATTTTACCTGCTGATAAGCTTAACCCATCACCTAAAGATCATAAAAATGACAAATGCCCCTCAGTACCAGAGTTTTTGGATAGACAATTATAAAATGTGTCATTATTGATTTTATATCAGGCCAAAAAACGACATAATTTTTTGGGCAATTTCACTCTTTTTGGCATTGATTTCCAAGAGTTTGATACACAGACTCCAAAACTGCATTTCTAGAAGCACAATTGATGTCTCTAAACACTTAACAAATCAACTTAAAGTGTTTACCTTCTCTAAGCTACTTTTTGTTAAAATGAAAACAGGTGTCCCATATTACCTGCTGTCCCATATTACCTGCACCTACCCTATTACTAATCTTCTACACCTACAAAACAGCACAGTACACTCTTTCAAAACCATTAAAGTACAAAATACAAAATGTATGTGCAAATCTGAAAGCAGACGGAGAAAAAAGTCTTACAGCCTGACTAACCCAGGAAAATATTAATCATATACAAAAGTATCAATGTACTAACCCACAATTCTAAACTGTTTTCTTGAATGAAAAATGTGTATTATTGATATGATCCAAAAGTAAATTGAATTTTTAACCAGTATATGAAGACAAATATAATTATTACTATTCAAATTTTAATCTTGACAAAAGGACAAATCCCACTACTTTTCTTGGCTTGTAAATTACTTTTTGCTGGGGCATGGGGTACGTCAAACCTAAATTTTGTGAAAAATACAAAATGCTGTCAAGTTTTACCTTTCAAAGTAGTGTACTCAAATCATACATTTTTGGAAAGGGCAAGAGTGTTAGACTCAATTTCCGTCATCAAATTTCACACAAACCAATGATTTTTCAAATTAGGCCAAATTAAACAAATGTTTGTCTCAAAGCCCCCGCGCGCATTTAGCAAATGGACACGCATTCGATATCCCACAAATCCAAGTTTTCTTTTTTATTTTCTTAATTTTATTTTACAAACATCCCGAAAATACTGAAAATTTACCCAAACGTTTTGCCTTTTGACATTAATTGAAAAAACATTTGAAAAAAATCTTTTTAAAAAAATATAAAAAATAGCAAAACAATAAAGTTTTTGAAAAATAGGTGGGCTTTGAGACAAACAATTTAAGTTGGCCTTTATTATAGGCCAAAAAGAAGCAAAATTTAAATTGTTTTATCAACAAATCTAAATTTTGACAGTTTTCATCAATATCTTGAAAACTAACCATTTTTGTGGTGGCATGAACTGGTGGGCAATGATTCCCTTTCCACACTTTTAGTTAGTGAACTTACTAAATATCTCAAGAAACACAATCTTCAAACCACAGGTAATAAGCGGGCAAAAATACAACTGATTAAAAGGCACATCCAGAATCAGGAAGATGCGCCCAGAAGTGACTCTGAGAATGCTGAAGAGGAGAGTGAAGACAGTGACCATGAAGAAGTTGAAAGTGAAAGTATTGAGGAGGAGAGTGAAGACAGTGACCATGAAGAAGTTGAAAGTGAAAGTATTGAGGAGGAGAGTGATCAAGTATATGGTGTTGTAGGATCAGACACAAGTGATAGTGAGCACGAGGAAAACTTTGAAGATCATGTTGTAGTCACAAGAAGTGGAAGGAAAGCAGGGTCATGGAGAAGTGTTTTTCATTTTAAAGTCAGTGGTATGTTCCTTGCACAGCGTTACCAACAGGCAAATAATGATTCAACACGTACAAGGTTTCCATATTTGATAGTCATTTTTGTATGATGATGGTCTACAGAAAAGATGAAAATATCCTGATACTATTGATATAGATGAACTTCAGTGTCACATTCTTGCCCCAAAAGAGAAAATACAAAGCAACTTTAGAGGTAACATTGTACAAAATGTGGCCGGGGCCATGAAGGTTTATCAATAGAGTAGACTGAAAATACACAGGTCAAAATTGGCCTGCCCTTTTTAATTTCACCAAGTTCTTCTGCTGTAAATAATAGTATTCAGAATTTTCTCTTCAATAAACAGTGTTGGAAATAACCAGTAAAGCGTAGCAACAAGCTGCACCCTGGGTATGTACACAGCCAGAATCTTCAAAATCAACTGGCAACACAGGTATAATGTTAATCACCTTGAGTCCTATAGCACCCTCGAGTCGCTTGGTGCACATATTAAACCTGTGTTGCCAGTCACAAGAATCTGCCTGTGAATATAGTACTGTGATATTTAATACATGTACAGGCTAGAGTTCTGTGCACCTGTACTATACTTTTACCAGTAACTTAATTTTATTTTTCTGTTTATATTCCATTTGTGATTTTAAAAAGGCCAAGAAAAAGAAAACATTTCTTGTACAAACTTATTAAAAAACAAGGGGTACAGTATACAGAACTCTTTCCATGATTATGAATACTCATATATTTCATTATTTTAAAAGAGAGACAATAAAAGTACAAAGTAAAAATACATGAAGACCGTAGTATTGTTTTTGTTAGGGAGGGGGGAACCTGAATTTTTTACCTGATCGATGGGGGAACCTGAATTTTTTCTGAAGCCAACAGGGGGAACATGAAAAAATTTGAGGGAAAAGTTGGAAAATCCTCCATCCCCCCCCCTGGCGTAAATAGTGACCGCCCCCTAAGACTCAAATCTAAAATATCTCCATCTTAAATTAAACTTTGAACCATGTACATGTGTGGAGACAAACATGTAAACATGCTTTTATCACTATCTGCACAATGATTAGGCTTAGTAACTTACGTATGCATCTACAGCAATACTTAGCCTTAAGGGTACAGCCTATAGGAATAAAGACCAATCGAACATATTCTTGTTTATGCCATAATATTGTAGTCTTTCACCCCTTTCATAACTTCAGCTGTGTAACTTACGAAAATTCCCGCTAAAAAGTGGTTCTTTTAAATTTTGAAAATCTGGATTTTTCGTACTGATCATACTATAATGATCACCAGACAATAATGTTCTAATCACACTATAGACTGTGTTGACATGAGACATCAATTGCTAGGCAATTTCGGTCATATGCCCACGGATATGTTATGTTCAGTACGGTGTACCATGAGGAACATGCTAACTTAAAATAATTTTTGCAAACTTTGATAATTTTTACAAACTGAAATGATTTTTACAAACTCGAATAATTATTACAAACTTTAATTTTTGTTGTTGCAAACTTTAATATAATGTATTGTGCATGTAGAGGCCCATTTATTGTCGGATTTCTGTATTTAGATCACGCAGGGGACGCACCATTAGATTCTCAGGGGTGCATGGGAGTTTGGGTCAGGCAGAATTTTTTTGTATTTTTTATCGCCTCCAAAGGAGGATTTATTTTCACCGCCTTTTTTTATTTATTCATTTATTTTTCAATTATAATGTATACCTTTATACAAAGTTGGGTGGGAGAAATTTGTTTTACTCACCAGTGAGGCAAAAAAAAATTCCATCTCACTAGTGGGCGAAGTTGTTTTTTCGTCTCACTAGTGGGCGAAATTTTTTTTCCAAAAACTCCCATGCCCCTTGAAATCAAATGGTGCGCCTCTTAACGCGGCTGTGTACTCTAGACATTGTTTCTTTCGCAAAATTGAGGGTTTTTGATGTTTGCACTTTGTTATGTTTTTTATAAATAAAAGGAATGAAAATCCAGATTTGTAAACTCCAACTGCAATATTTTAAGGATTTTATTTCACTATTCCACTCGTGTTTGAAATTGAAAAGGAAAGAAAATCTTTGTTGAACCAGCAGGGTACACGCGCGCAACAACGCATCGCGTTGCGTATCGCGCAATTTGTTAACGCACAAATACGCTACGCATACGCGACGCTTATCTGCATGCGCGGCGCATCTTATAGAAACACCACGGAAGCACTGATTTCACAAAAACCTAGTGGTCAAATGGCTCCGTTTTAGCTGATAAAATGTGGGTTTTTCAAGTTCTTTCCCCGATTTAAATATCAAGTTATGAATGGATTTCGCTCAAACTTCTCAAGGGACTGTGGATTTACCCGATGTTCACGTAATATAAGATACAAAAACAAAAATATTCCCCTGTGAAATTCGATGAAAGTGCAAAATGTGACCACTTTAAACTTCAACGGCCATCATTTCAATGTTCATTTTCTCGGTAAAATGACGATTTAGGTACACGATAACTCAATAAATACAGCATCTATAGGTAAGCAAATATGATCATCGTAAAAAGCACGATTGACTCAAGAAACGGTTTTCTCATTTTTTTATATTTTGGTCTATTTCCGATTTTAGGCATCATTTTGTGCAAATAGGCGTTTGTGAATTTTAAAAAGTTCAATTTGATGTCTTATATGGTCAATATCTCAAAATATAAGGCCAATTGATATAAAAAAAATATTTAAAAAACCGTTTTTGGAATGGAGCCTCAAGTTTGAGCTAAAAACAAAATAAAATATTTTGGAAACAAATATTGCCAAAAACTCACTTTTTTGTGATTTTCTTCAGAATTGTTGTTTTTACCCCAAATCTGTATTTATATTAAGATTTATTGATGTCTTGCCTTCATAAAAATGTATACTTTTATATGTCTTGTGCGAATAATTACAAAGTTATTGCACTTTTACTACATGCATGTCTGAGAGTACACTGCCTCCTTAACAACAATTGGGCGCTATTAATACACATTAATGTTTTTAAGCAAATAAAATTCCAAAATATGGTACGTTTTCTGCCTTTGCTTGCCACGTGGTAAGCCTATGTTGAGGTTGCGATTATATGTTAAAAAAAATTCAAGATGGATACCAACAAGTCGTGTGGCCGAGCGGTCTAAGACCCTTCTTTTAAAAAAAAAATCATATCGCATCGCGCATAGACTCAATCTCGATAGCCTGAGTCTCGCTGGGAGTCTTGCTCTCTCGTGAAAATTATTAGAGTTTGTAAAAAAATATTTGAGTTTGTAGAAAATCATTTCAGTTTGCAAAAAAATATTTGAGTTTGTGAAAATTATTTTAAGTTTGCATGTCCCTCATGGTACACCGTAGTTCAGGGACCGTGCTTTTAAAAACCCGCCAGATCGCAATCAGGCCATTGACCTGTGTAGTGGTCATACGTTGCTCGCTCAACCATAACATCATGACTGTCCCTAATAGCTACTCATTAATAATGCGTTGCGTCAGGTCATGGACTCTATTCAATAATTTTAATCCTTTCTTTAAGGTCAATAGATGAAAGGGAGACCTTGAAAAACAGATGTGTGTTTCTAGATAATATTTTATCATCCAAGCTGGTGATCTAGGATATTTCTAGGAGGCGACACTTATTAATTCATACCGCTCACATCTTTCTTCATCCAATGGACTTTGGGGAACTGCTGAGATAATAAGTGGATGTTACAATCTAATCGGCTACAATCGGCATAGTTGATGATATCTGATTCTGATAATTCACTAGTAGCAGCGAAATTACAGCGCTTTGTATCCTCTGGTGCACTATATAAATCTTATATGGATTCATGTTATTTATTTATTTTATAAATATTTCTTGTAAACACAATCTAATGTGGTGCTCACTACATGTAGAAGGCCTGGTCTGCAAATGTTCAGTGCATAAATCTAGTAAAGATAAAGCTTCATATGTTTAGTGTAATCAAATGAAATACCAAAGCTGGATATTATACAATCGTGATGCATTCCTTCTTGTTATGGACGACAAGTATTAACTTTGATATTATTATGGCAATATCCATTCCCTTCTCAATTGATTATGCTTTCTTTTCGAAAAATAAACCATGAGGCCTAGAGGCCATGATATAAACCTATATTCGGTATGCGGAAACCTTCCACGGTTAGGGCGGCGCTTGCACTCGCATATTCACTAAACTGCCGCCTCCTTCATTTGCCAACCTTTATCGAGGGGCGTGTTTGAGGTTTTATAGTCATACATGTAGGCCTACCATTTTTCACCCTGATGTGGCAGTCAACGTCAACGCGTTGAAGCAGCTGTTTCGCTCGCGCATCTATGTGGCGTATTAAGCGTGTGCATGTGTACACCAGCGCTTTGACCGAACGCTAGTAATTATTTGGCTGTGCCCAATTAAATGCTCACTGTACTGACATCACTACCACATCAGGATGAAAAATCGCATATCGCAAACCAGCCAAATTTGTCATAGGTTTGAATTGTAATAGGAAAACCGTGAATATATGGTCTCAAACTCTGAAACATCTGAGCAGAAACGTGTCCTTTTTACTGGTTTAAAGTGAGTCTGTAGCTGTCGCCATCTTTGGAATATAATACAACATTCTCTGGCCAAACATCGGGTTAAATGTAAGTAAATAGTTCAAATCGTCTAAATTCAATAATATCAAACAGTCACGGACATTAAGTCAAGGCTACATGAGAAGTTTGGGGTAGGTCACGCATTTCCTTGGTATAAAAAACAGCCAAAAGGATGTCCAAAATTCCCTCTTTTATCACAACGCGATTTATTACGAAACAGCATTTTCATAGGGCATACGCTGGTTCTTTCAATTCTAGTTTAAAATCTGTTCGTCACATGCAGTCTGATTTGGTATCTATGTTTTCATCAAAGTCTTGGGAACTAATGTGGACAGTAGTTTCGTTTAAAAAACGGATATTGTTTAAAATATCAGTATTTACGCGAGAGACATTTTGAGTGTGTAAAATGCATTGAAAATTGTCGGCTAAAGAATGCATAAATTAAAATCGCGAACAGTAATAGCAACAATAACTATCTACATTCCAAGCGGAAACGCTTTTCATAAGCATACCACCTATTTTTGGGCAATCGCTGCAACCGAAATATGAAATTCCAGGCCATCTGTAAAAAGAGCGTGAGCATATTTTACTATGAACTTGGGACATCAAAACACATGTTTTAATTGGTGTCAGACCTATTTTAATGATACGATAATTATGCCCCCAATAATGGCTTTCATTTGAACTATTATTTGTTAAACTGCTATTTTTACTTTTTGAGAAATTAATGAATTTATCGAAAAACTCGACGGAGAGTGTCACTTTAACAGCTACATGCCTTAAAAGCAATTTTATTAAAATACGTGTCATGTATGTTCTTAAAACGTTATAACTGTGTTATCAACACGTTTTAGTTTTAGTTTTATTCAAAATGTTTTTACATTCAAATACCGGGTTATTTTTTGCAAATTATTTCGGCCAACTCTTAAATAACATTATCTTAAAATGTTTTGCATGTATTTTTCAAAATTGTTTTTGGAACTTAATTTAAACGTTTTATACCCCATAACTCGACTATAAGAGGTTTTCTGTAAACGGTTTCGTGTTTGCCGGGTTATGTATAAGTGATATTGTATTTGCAATTGACGATTGGCATATATAGTATGGTCGTTGGACATTTTGACCCGGAAAAAATTGGTAAAAAGCTGATTTTTGCACCAGACAAGCAGAATACATCATAGAACATCATATCCAAAATCCGAACAAATCCTCTTTGGGGAATTTGTTTTATCCAAGATGGCCGCCAAAATGGCCGCCACAACATATAATTAGCTGTATCTTAGCTTCTGAAGCAGATATGATGATGATTTTAGTGTCTTTGAATAGGTTTAAGATGTAGGTCAGAGTATTCAAATTTGTACAAATCTAACACACTGATGTCTTCAATTACACTGAAATCCAAGATGGCCGCCAAAATGCCCACCACCACATATGATTAGATATACAGGGTGTCCCAGAAAAAATTACCGGGCGAGTGAATTGGTTCATAAGTCGAGAAATGGGCATCAGAATCCATAAATTTAAAAAAGAGCGTGTAGCCCATCTTATTTTGCATCTTATACGTTAATTTTACTGGAATAGGATGACTGATTGCGAAGAAATGAGTGATTACATGACGTATGCGTCAATTCACTTCATTCCAAGTTTGAGTTTGAAAGAAAGATCATTCAAAACAGTGCGCACTAGTGGTTAACTGTCAATGACTTCATATTTTGTTCGGTGAAATCCTTTTCGGGTTTTTTAAACAATCTGTTTCTTGCAACACATTTAATTAGGTTTTGTTCAAAAGCTTGCATGTAAGATGATACTCGGTACTTTTCTTCGTTAATGTTGATATAAATGTTGCATAAAGAATTATTGCATAAAGAATTCCAGCTGGCTTAAAACATTCTCACACACATTAATGTTTTTGGAACATTTCCAAGACATTTTATGCAAAGTTTAAATCTTTTAAAACATTAATGTTGCATGGTATCAAAAATCACATGTAAAGCTGTAAGCACATGATCATTGTCATTCTTGGCTCAAATGATCTTTGGAAAGTTACAATTTGCACAAGAATTAAAGCTGGAAAGCTTCCAATTGCAGAAATCACAGTTTTCTCGGACAAACTGTTGTTCATCTTCAGTGAAAACATGAATAGCACAATACCGTCGGATTATAAAATAGATAATGAGGACTAAGTTTGATGAGATACACAAACTTTAGGAAGAGGTGAGCGAGTATTAAAAAAGTGCCTGTTGATCAAACTTGGAATGAACTGCATTGAAACGTGCATTATGTAATCCTTAATTTCATCGCAACCAGTCGACCGAATCAAATAAAATTTTCGTATGTGATGCACAATGAAACAGGCTATGCGCGACATTTTAAATTGTTTGACTCTGATGTCTATTTCTCGACTTACGTTCAATTTTATTTACTCGGTAATTTTTTCTGGGACACCCTGTATCTCCGCTTCTGAAGCAGATATGATGATGATTTTAGTGTCCTTTAAGATATTTCATAGGTCAAAGAATTCCAATTTGTACGTATCTAAAACACTGAAGTCTTCATTCACACTGGAATCCAAGATGGCCGCCAAAATGGCCGCCACCACCATGTGTTATGTTTAGGTATATTTTGGCTTATGAAGCAGATATGATAATGATTTTAATGTCTTTGAATAGGTTTAGGTGACGCAGAAGTCAATTTTGTTTTATCTAAAGTACTAAGTCTTCACTCACACTGTAATCCAAGATGATCCTCAATATGGCTAAAATCAAACATGCTTAGCTGTATATCTCAGCTTCTGAAACCAATATAATGATGATTAATCTTTGAATAGGCTTTTATGAGAATGTAAGTTTTAGGGGTTGCAGATTTCAATGTTGCAATTATCTCAGTTTCTGAAACAATAGTAGCTATCTTCGACTTCATCTGCAAGTATAATCGCCTCAGCGTTTTGGCAATTTTCTCCTCTGCAATCTCCACAAGCTGTGACACATTAAAGTCCCTTTTTGGGACAGGAACATCCGTTATTTCCACAAGGACTCCTGAAGGATAGTTTACATTTGTATCGTACAAACTTAGCAAGCCTTGTGGTGCTGTATCTACATCCGTAAGTACCGGTGCTAGTACGGTGTCAGAGAGTTTCCAACCCCATTGATTTGGATCCAAGTTATTGTTTGTGAGCTTTCTCCGCAGTATGACCTGCAAAAGAACACTCAGACTGTGAAAATACGCTGCTCTTTTTAACTAGGTGGAAGCCTTTGTGGATCAAGTGATGCTTTATTTGATGATACCATTAATAAGCGAACCGCAGGCCGTTTAAAGAATCTTCTTCTCTGCCACCACATAAGACAACAAATAATCTGATGCCATTTGTACCAATCTGTTCTAATGTCGCCTCAGGATCGCTCATCAAGGATGACATCTGCTGCAATTCTTCTTATCTTCTGCAACAAACATGAAACTTGTCTTTCCATGTCCAAATGTTGCAGAAGTGGAGTCACAACCACTCCATGCATGGATAAACAGGACCTAAGATGGAATGTCAATACTTCACCAACGTTGTTAATAAGGTCTTGAACTCACGATATCAGCCATATTCTGGTCCCCAGTGGCACTTCTCTTCCTTGTCTTGAACATTGAAGGAGTCTTGAAGGGTACATTCCACTCATACTGCAGTTACTGTCCGTTTTCCTATACACAATACACAGTGCTCTCACCATTGACGCGTGACCTCTACAAATGATGTATGTTGGAAGAATGGGCATTTGACTAGTTAACATCACTGTGTGAAAAATAACCAGCCAATATTTAAAGTATTCTCCAAACTTCTAGCAAATATATTTCTCTAACATGACCTAAAATTACAGCTAGGTTAGATGTTCAGAAGGGGTCGCACTTTCGTAGAATATGAGTGAGGGCAAAGCATAGCTAGCTCATAGCTAGCCAACTCCCCGTGTTAATTGAATGGAGATTTGACCGAAAATATTGAGCTATATTGGTAACGGACCGCTCCGTTCTGAAGGATGCCACAAAAAAACGGTACAAGCTACATTTATTCTATGTATTCTAAGTATTCTATGAAATTCTAGAAAATATAGTTTTGTAACATGTCCTAAATTTTTAGCTAATTTAGGTGTTTGGAGAGGGTCGCACTTTTGTGTTTTAGGAAGGATATGTTAACGACAAATAACACCAAAAATATGAAGAAATTATTTCCAAACAGTGTTAAGTCAACAATCATTATGTTGCTCATTTTCAAGAATGCTGGTTAACAAAAAGCAGGCCATTGTCTCATTTCGTGAACAAAGGTGCACATACCATTGTTTCCTTCCGTTTCCTTTATAATCGGTTACCCAACTGAAGCTATAATACCAGCTTTATTGCGATATCGCACATGTAAAACAGACACATGTGCACAACCAGAGAAGATCCGATTTAATCAGTTGAGCTGTTTCAATGAGTGTTATCTTGGTTTAATAGCTTTTAATGGGGTTTAAGTCCTGCAAAGGTCGAGATGAATTCTACTGTAGACATGACTGCATCATGTATCAATGTGTCAGTATCTCCGGTACTATTGTGCACCATCCATCGACTCAGCAGCGAGATAAACTGACATTAATTTTGTTCTTCTCATATTCAGCTCACAGAATCTATGAAGGTTCTCAGCATGACCAGCAGATCTTGCTTTCGAATGAGAAGAACAACAGTCAGTTTATCTCGCTGCTGAGTCGATACTTGGAAACCAATGGTCAGATCGTGCACAATAGTACTGGAGATGCTGACACTTTAATAGTGGAATGTACCCTTCAATTTGCAAGATGACACAGATATACTTGTCCTTTTGATGTGCCACTGAGACCAGGCTATGGCTGATATCTACTTCCATTCAGAGAAGAAAGGGTTGGTGGTTTGGAAAGTTCAAGACCTTGTTAACAAAGCTGGTGAAGTGGTGACATCCCATCTCCTGTTTATCCATGCATGGAGTGGTTGCGACTCAATTTCTGCAACATTTGGACATGGAAAGACAAGTTTGTTGAAGAAGATAAAAGAATTGCAGCAGATATCATCCTAGATGATCAATCCTGAGGCGACATTAGAACAGATTGGTACAGCTGGCATCAGATTATTTGTTGTCTTATATGGTGGCAGAGAAGAAGAGTCTTTAAACGGTCTACGGTTCGCTTAATCCATGGCGTTGGTATCATCATAAAGCACCATTTGATCCACAGCTATCCACAAAAGCTTTCACTTACTGAACGAGCAGCGTATTTTCACAGTCTGCGGGTTCTTTTACTGGTCATACTTTGGAGAAAGCTAACAAACAATGACATAATTTAAAGCAATGGGGCTGGAAACACTCTGACATCGTACTAGCACCGGTCCTTACGAATTTAGATGCAGCACCACAAAGCTCGCTTAAGTTTGTACGATACAATTGTGTAAACTTTCCTCCAGGAATAGATTTAAATGTGTCACAGCTTGTGAAGATTACACAGGCGATTATACTTGTAGATGACAACGAAGATCGACAGCTACTTTTGCTTCAGAAGCTGAGATATATATTCACATGTGGTGGCAGCTTTTTGGGATTTTATTGCGACTTGCACTTCAGTTTTGTAAGCCCGGGTTTTAAGTACCGGTAATTAAAAAGCTATTCAAAGATTAAAATCACCATTATATTGGCTTCAGAATCTGAGATATTTAGCTAATCATGTTTGATTTTAGCAATATTGAGGGCCATGTTGGATTACAGTGTCAGTGAAGACATACATATACGCAGATAAATACAAAAGACTTCTGTGTCACCTAAAACCTATTCAAAGACACTAAAATCATTATCATATCTGCTTTATAAGCCAAAATATACCTAAATATAACATGTGGTGGTGGTCATTTTGGCGGCCATCTTGGATTCCAGTGTGAATGAAGACATCAGTGTTTTAGATACGTACAAATTTGAATTCTTTGACCTCTTAAATATATTCAAGGACACTAAAATCATCATATCTGCTTCAGAAGCGGAGATATATCTAATCATATGTGGTGGTGGGCATTTTGGCGGCCATCTTGAATTTCAGTGTGATTGAAGACATCAGTGTGTTAGATTTGTACACATTTGAATTCTCTGACCTCTTACAGGTATTCAAAGACACTAAAATCATCATCATATCTGCTTTAGAATCCAAGATACAGCTACAGGGTGTCCCAAAAAAAGAGGCCCCACATTGCGCCCTCTTTTTCTCCTATTTCTGAAATATATATTTTGGTATGTAAAGAAACCTTTAATCGTTAGCTTTAATAAACCAAAACAATTATATCAATCGGCTCACAACTTTTGAAGATATGCCCTTTTGAATAAAAGTACCCGTTTTTCACTCTGTCCACGGATAGCAAACAGAGTGGTTGGGATGGCTCATGCTGCGGAGTGGCCTGCACGATCACCAGACCTCACACCACTTGAATGCATTCGCAAGTATCCGGCGCACAAGGATGGTACGCAACGCAATTGATGCAATGAGGACCAGGGCGAAACCTGTATTCGTCAAGGAGGCAACCAAGCAGATGGCAGAGCAGCACAGTAAACTCACTTCAGAAGAACCAAAGACAAACCAAACAGCCTTTTAGGGCTACCATTTATCCTAAAAAAAGAAATGACTTATGTTGTAAATAAAAAAAAAACAACAAACAACAAAGTAAGAAAGTAAGAAACATAATAAAACAAAAAGGCATAAATAACCAAGAAAAAATAAGTAATTGCAAGTAAAGCAAAAGTAGTCCCATTCGGCATCCATTTTACCCACAAATTAATGACACTATTAACAAAATCCATTGCCCATAAACCCACCGGTAAAGCCCATTCCATAAATAAAGTTATTTTATAAAGTTATCATTGAGGAATGTTTGGTATTCATGCATGGTTTGTGTACTCCTTTTCAATCTTTGAAGTGCCAAACCTTCTCCGTGGACAGAGTGAAAAACGGGTACATTTCTTTAAAAGAGCATATCTTCAAAAGTTGTGAGCCGATTGATATAATTGTTTTGGTTTATTAAAGCTAACGACTCAAGGTTTCTTTACATACCAAAATATATTTGACCAACTTTTCAGAAATAGGAGAAAAAGAGGGTCCAATTAGGGGCCTCTTTTTTTTTGGGACACCCTGTAATTATATGTTGTGGCGACCATTTTGGTGGCCATCTTGGATAAAACGAATTCCCCAAGGAGGATTTTTTCTGATTTTGGATATGATGTTCTATGATATATTTTGCTTGCCTGGTGCAAAAATCAGCTTTTTACCAATTTTTTCCGGGTAGCCACTGTTTTTCCTCTTCAACGACCATACTAATAATTCAAAGTAACAAGTACAAAGCAGTCGGCGATTGGCATGATAGAGCCGGCAACTTGTGAAACCGCCCGGCCGTATGGCATTTTCCATATACTCGGTTAGTTTTGTGGGGTTCATTATCGAACCCCAACGGTTTTAGCTTGAATTTATATTATTTATTAACATAGGCCTTATTTTGTTTGTGATATTTCAAGCGTTTTAAAATTTAAAAATAATCCCATTCAATTACACGGTTGACGATGAAAATTTACTGAATTTAGAGGATGCACGACGACCACCACCCGGTACAAAGTAGACAATTAGCATGGGTTCGCCCTGTATAGATTATGCAGAACTTTATGCAAGTATTTGGAAGTATTTACTGCAGGAGAATATTGCCATAGGGCTCTTTTTTAATATATATATTATTTTTTCCATATTTTAACATTATGAAATATACTTTATAATTGAAATTTATGGTACAAGTTGATAGATAAGATTTACAAATCCTAATAAAACAAAGTCAAAGATGAGAATAATTACTTCTTTCTAGATGATTATTCTCAATTTTCATCATTGTCCTCATAATACAACTAAAAACAAACGAAATAAATATACAAACCCTAACAAAACAAAGTCAAACATAAGACTAACTTATTTTTTTATGCTTATTTTCAATTCTCATAATTTTCCTAATAATACAATAAAAATCAAAAGAAATAGGTTTACATATCCTAATAAAACAAAGTCAAACATAAGAATAACTTTTTTAGATGTTTGTTTTCATTTCTCATAATTTCCCTAATAATACAATGAAAATGCAGTTTAATTTGCCTGTCAAATGAAACACGAAATTATCCCTGTGGCTGAAATGGGATCGCCCTCGTGAGGTCACGCGATGTTTTCATGGGGAGCCAATTGGGTGCCTTGTTTGTTATCAGGAGGGCCAATCACGGGCGTCCTTGCTCGGGGCCGTCGGTGGCCATTTTGTTGGCTAAGGTCATTTTCTTCTCTGTCAGTTTTTCCTCCTCCGGATAAGGAGTTGATCGCTAGATGAGTGCCTAGCAAAATAGTTCCCAATGTGTTAAGGGGAACTCTTGGGTTATATACGCAACTAGCTTCCCAGTAATTTATTGTTGGGATGCTCAGTCGGGTATTTACTTCGGGCGAAAAAGTTGTCCAGAAATAATTATTATTTGGCTTATTCCAGTGAATTTTCTAAAAACATTGCTTGAATAAATTATGCGTTCTTTCTGCATGGCTGACAAGAGACCCACATTTTGGTGTGAGTGTATTCGTCATTTCAGTGTCTGGGGATAATGCAGTTTAATTTGCCTGTCAAATGAAACACGAAATTATCCCTGCGGCTGAAATGGGATCGCTCTCGTGAGGTCACGCGATGTTTTCATGGGAAGCCAATTGGGTGCCTTGTTTGGTATGAGGACGGCCAATCACGGGCGTCCTTGCTCGGGCCATTTTGTTGGCTAAGGTCATTCTCTGTCAGTTTTTCAGCAAGAACGGATGCAGAAATGTTTTATCCCACCCACCACTCCCCATATGTCATATTTGATATCTGTTTAAGATTGATTTAAAGAGTTTGACAGTGTGTCATAAAATTTGAGTCTCGCAGTAGTGAGACAAGTACATATAAAGTGTCGGTCTTCTTCAAGTTAAAAGATAACTAGGAATGAGATGAAATACGAAGGAGAAATGAAAATATATTCGATTGAGAGTTCCCCGAATTTGAATAATATTCTAATTACATTGAGGTTCTTTGAGTTACGTAGTAGTATGACTATTGTATACGGGCGTGAGAGTGTGCATGGGTAGATCACTTCAGGGTCAGTTTCTATCTCAGCAACACATTCTATTCTGTTGCGCAGTTGTAATTTTTTATTCTATTTTTTATACAGGGTGTCCCCCCCAAAAAAAAAAGAGGCCCCTCATTGCGGCCTCTTTTTCTCCTATTTCTGAAAAATTGATCAAATATATTTTGGTATGTGAAAAAACTTGAATCGTTAGCTTTAATAAACCAAAACAACTATATCAATCGGCTCACAACCCGTTTTTCACTCTGTCCCCGTAGAAGGTTTGACTACTTCAAAGATTGAAAAGGATACACATACCATGCATGAATATCAAACATTCCTCAATGATAACTTTATAAAATAACTTTATTTATGGGATGGGCTTTACCGGTGGGTTTATGGGCAATGGATTTTGTTAATAGTGTCATTAATTTGTGGGTAAAATGGATGCCGAATGGGACTTCTTTTGCTTTATTTGCAATTACTTATTTTTCTTGGTTATTTATGCCTTTTTGTTTTATCACGTTTCTTACTTTCTTACTTTTTTTTTATTATTTGATTTGTTCGGATTTTGACAAGTCAATATCCCAGCAAATCGCCACCGCCGGGAATTGAACCCGGGACCTCATGCACTAAAGGCAAGTACCCTAACCATTGCGCCACGCTCTCCCATAGAGCTCCCGTTGTTTCTTGGTTTCTTTTATTTTATTTATTTACAACATAAGTCATTTCTCTTTTTAGGATAAAAGGTAGCCCTAAAAGGCTGTTTGGTTGTCTTTGGTTCTTCTGAAGTGAGTTTACTGTGCTGCTCTGCCCTCTACCTGGTTGCCTCCTTTGTGAATACAGGTTTCAGCCCTGGTCATCATTGCATCAATTGCGTTGCGTACCATCCTGTACTTGCGAATGCACTCAGTAATACGTTTGCGAAGATCTTGGATTTTGCCACAAAGGAAAAAAATCAAGTGGTGTGAGGTCTGGTGATCGTGCAGGCCACTCCACAGCATGAGCCATCCCAACCACTCTGTTTGCTATCCGTGGACAGAGTGAAAAACGGGTACTTTTATTCAAAAGGGCATATCTTCAAAAGTTGTGAACCGGTTGAAATAATTGTTTTGGTTTATTAAAGCTAACGAGTAAAGGTTTCTTTACATACCAAAATATATTTAATCAGCTTTTCAGAAATAGGAAAAAAGAGGGCGCAATGAGGGGCCTCTTTTTTGGGACACCCTGTAGGTGTGTTCACTTTGCGTCTTCAGAAGCATTAACCAAATTGATACAATTGGTGCCAATTTCAGTCTTAGGTGGTAATGTAGTCGAGTAATTTTGTTTATTGCAGGAAGGAAGAAATCAACATCAGGTTGGCATGGAATAGCTAGACAGGGGCCAGGTACTATGCCCTCAAATTTTCTTGTTCATCAAAATAAAAATAAAAATGAAACATTGGGTTCAAGTTTTTATGAGTATGCGCAGCCGGCTGGTTATCGTTATAGGCTGCCCTTTTGTATTTAGGATAGACATGGTATCCTAGTTATGTATTCGAGTTCATAACTGTTCAGAACATGGTACTGTGTTTGCTTGGCTTTAGTATAGAACAAGTACGGTTTTTGCAATTAAGAGTCACCCCAGCTAAATATCATACATAGTTGGCAAAGGTCAAAAAGAATTGATCGTGTTGGTTGAAAGGGCTTTGGGTGTAGATTGTAAAAATCCACTTTGCTCCCCGGGCTTTGCTCGCTCATAATATGTTACCCGTTGCCATGGTAACGACCCGGAATGTATATTAGGCGATTTTAGCTCATTTCAGGCTGAAAATGCTGAAATTTGCCTAATAAAGAACGGGCCATAGCTCCATTATTCGAGAAGATTTGATTAGATCCTTCCAAGGACCATCTTTTTACCCTCTATCGGGGGCTAATTTATACTTTAAGCTTGTTGGATATCCACATTTCGCGGTTAGTGGTTCTTTTTTTAACCACATAGTTCAGCTATTTTTTGGGAACCGCTCTACTTACAAACAACAGAGGACGCTATTTAGGGTAAGGGTTTAGGGTTAGGACTGTTATTATAATAATCCTCTTATGTAGGATAAAAACAGTGATAAGTCTGTCACATGTTGTGCGCAGTTGAACTCTTGTTTAAGTCACTACTGAGTTGAGCTTTTAAATGCAAATATAACGCAAAATATTCCACCTTGCATTTTGTGTAATATATACATATTAAGAGTAAGAATGGGATGAATTATAATATTAGATACTAATAATAATAATGAATCTAAAGTACCCAGTCATTAAAACATTAGATTATATAATACAAACATCACACCATAAATATAAGAGGAATGTGATAGAAATATACACGTGAGTGGTATGGCTGTGTCCATCCAATTTTTTCAAGGAAAACTGTGGGTGACATCGTGGTCTTTCTTAACGAAAATATTAATTCGGGAGGGCGGGTTAGTGTAGTGGTCTTCTCACTCGCTTCTCACCGCTGTGGCCGTGGTTCAATTCCCCTTGGCGCCACATGTGAGTTTGGTTGCCGATCCATGCTCGTCCTCGCAGGTTTTTCTCCGGGTGCTCCGGTTTTCCTCCTGCATCTAAAATCGGACTTCTTTCCATATCCCTGTCCCGTCATATCCGGATGGCATCCCTTGAATTTAGTAGCCTTTGAGCACTATTGGGATTAGCCTGGCTTCGGCCGAATGTTATAAATAAATAATTTCGTGTACTATTTCATGGACATAATTATAGCATACATTATTTATATTTATCTTCCTCTACATGCAGATGCAATTTAAATGTGATTATGATATAACAAAATTGAGATATGGGTGTTTTTCGCGACTCGATGCTAAAAAAAATTGGCTATCGTTGACATTGCCAGATACATCCCATTTCCGTTTTTGTTAGAACCATTTCACCAAAAATTAATATAGTGATTAGAAAATTTATTTTCAAATCTCGTTTATTAATCTGTAGTAAACTTATTTTGTCTTATTTAAGTCTAACAATATCCAGCACCATTTTATGCATTTTTATGATTTATCAGCACCTAGTTATTTACATAGTATACGAATGCTTACTTTCTATTTACATAAACACCAATTGTAAACACTCATATTTTAATACATCCGTTAAAATCTGAATTCATGTGTTCATTAAATTATTAACATGATTAAGGTATTACACTTTTTATGGAATAATGTGTTTTCAATGTTTAAAAAATGTTACTCAAACAGTATTTTTGAAGTGAGCTTGTTGAACGTTGCAAGAGTCTGGAGTTGCTCAGGCCTGTCGTAACATTAAAATTAAGATGGTAACTGAAATGTTGTAGCATGTCTCAGCGTCTACAGCATCAACTTTGATCAAAATCAGCAGACTATAAAAAATGGCGCCCAAGATGAAGTTCAAAAAGGCTGACAAAATATGTTTTCTCAAACCCAAACTATGCCATTCATAGGTTTCCCATCTTGTTCCAATACACACGTGGCGACAAGATCCTGGTATACTATATTTTAACTAGCAAGCCAATAGGCAAGCATGGGGTAGACTAAGATGGGAAAACATGGGATCATCCCATGCAAAGATGGGATGGATTTCCTTCACACACCTAATATCCTGCTCACCAAATTATCGTT
This sequence comes from Amphiura filiformis, assembly GCF_039555335.1. Lineage (NCBI taxonomy): Eukaryota > Metazoa > Echinodermata > Ophiuroidea > Amphilepidida > Amphiuridae > Amphiura > Amphiura filiformis. The sequence continues at coordinate 62,891,114 of NC_092639.1, read as the reverse complement.
ACACTGATAAAAGAGTCAATTTCTTGATGAAATTAACACTAAATGAGAATAACAATGAGCTCCACTGATGGGGAAATGTGTTCAATATTCGGTCCCAAACGAATTCGCTACTCTAAAGAACTTTGCCTTCCGATTTCAACCGGCTAACTGCAGCGTTCCGGTTTTATAGGCGGCTTCGCGCTGTCTTCCGTATCATTTGGCGTGATGTCACTATCCTTCTGCCAGCTTGCTGTAGGAATTAGAGACAGTGTAAATAATAATAAAAGTAAATAAATTGACTATATGACCTACTTCACTTTGTTTTTGAAAATGGGCAAGTCTACATGTGATTATAATGGAAAGGTACGAGAGAGGGATAAACGGCAAGTTATTTGATGGTAAGTTATAGGCAAGTTACGTTAAGACCAGCGAGGCGAGTTAATTATTAAGTCTTGTACATGGGGCGAAAATGAAACCCCTTGTACCAAGCCTTCAGATCTCCTTTATTGACCAATACTATTCCTCTTGTGTGTTAGCTTTATTTGTCTCAATATTTGAGTGCCAACACCGCTAGGTCATGATTCCATTCGACCCGCCTTTAATAAGCTGCCGAGAAAAATGCGGTTGGACCATGTGCCGTGTTTCTGGTAAGACGTTATGATAATGAGATCGGCTGCCAAAACTGTGACAAACTGGGACGAATTAAAGATATTGGTTCTTGTGGCGGGAGCATATCAAAAACTATAATCCCAGCAAACACAGAACGTTTTTGACATTATTCGCAAAAGGTTGGAAAAGGTTGCCAGAAAACGTTTAAATATCGGGCTACATTTTCTGAAAACTTACTGTAAAATATTCTAACATAAAAGTGTTGACGATAAATGTTTCCAACAAATAAACTCCTCAACAAAAGTTTGGGAAGATGTTTCAAGCATCTATTTATCGGATTATTTGTGACATGTTCATATCGCATTGTACGTTCCTGACGTTACCTTTGAAACAATCACCTTTTTCACGGCTGAGTACACGTATTGTGAATGTAGTGGGGTCTCAAACAGAATATGCTAAATTGACCATTATTCTGTGCAGCAAGTTGCAATCCCATATCTTTGCAATCTGGTACCTAATACAATCCTCCAATATAGCAACGCTCACCCCCACAGAGCCAGGGTAATCAGCGACTACCTATAGAATATGGGAGTATTAGAATGGAATGGCCTGCCATCAGCCCAATCCTTATTGGATTGTCGATTGAACACTTGTAGGACCAGCTTGGTGGTGCCAGAGTAGCCAATACAGCGACATTGAAATGGTTGAATGACCTGCGACGAATCCTGGTAAAAGAATGAGAATGGAATGCCATCCACAGCAACGTGTGACCAGGCTGGTGGGCAGCACGAGGAGGAGGTGCCAGGATGTTGTGGCTGCGTATGGTTTTTCCATCGGCTATTGAGGTTAGTGACTAGTGTTGTTTAAGCATAGAATAATGGCAAATTTGGCACATTCTGTTTGAGACCCCACTACATTCACAAGACGTGTATTCAGCCGTGAAAAAGGTGATTGTTTCAAAAGTGGCGTCATTGTAAAGGGGAATCAACTAGCTTTCCACTAATATGCAGCACGATATGAACATGTATATTTGGTGTCAGTAAACTGTAGGGAAATAATGTGGTTATATATAGTTATTTGGTTCCGAACATAGTACATTTAAAAATATTGTGACAGCCGCAAGTAAAAAAAAGCGTGTAACAGCTCGTAAATTAGAACTTATCACAAACAGTGATATCCACAATAAAAATATACATTCTAAACGGAAACAAAATAATAATCATTTATACCCATTTTTGGTAAATTTTACTAGAAAATTTGCATAATTTCCCAACAAAGGTTCTTCAATAAAATTTACAACAAAATGGTTGCCATGGAATCGGCCTTCTTTGAATACTTAAATTTAAAGAAGCCTTGCATATTAATAATACCATGAGTGTCATAGGTCTACCAACTTTAGTAATGCAATAAATTGCTACATTGACGAAAAAGTGTCAATCTTTTGTCAAAATGTCAATATCACTACAAACATGCATTTTATGACCAATCATGAATTTCAAGACGTCATAGGTCAAAAAGGTCACAGAAAAATGTTGTAATTGCCTTTTGTGATATCCAAACATCTGCCTCAATATACAGGTTGTAACATGCCACTTATTAATTGTATTAAAAAGTGAATATATGGCCAATTGTGTTTTGGTATAGCAAAAGTAACTGAATAATTATAGGTTAAAGAACGCGTATTACTTGTTGCTCGATAAATTAGACAAAATAATGCACTTGCGCTGATGTTGATGCGTCTAATGCACGACCTGAAATGGGAGTGCATTAGAAGCATCAACATCAGCGCAAGTGCATTATTTTGTCTAATTTATCGAGCAACAAGTAATACACGTTCATTAACGTATTACACGAGAAGAAAAAACACGTGATTTTTGCTGTTTTTAAACAAAATTATTATAGTACGCGGAGTGCACAAGATACACAATCAATGCATGGTTTGGATTTTTCTAACGATTGCTCACGAATGTTGAATAATGAACCATCTTTTCGGTGCTCTACAGATGGGTAATTTTAAACAATGGGGCATTAAAGTGGTATTTCAATTTATGATTTTGAAATAATTATCATAATTATTATTTATTTAGCAATGTCAATTAATAAAAAGAAAAACGTGAAAGACATTTGCCTTTGTTCTGAGATCTTTGACGATAAGAATGTGAGTTAATTTTACGCGGTATAAATTTGATGTGCAAAATTGGTAAAAAGTGCCCCAACTCAGGCGATAAGTAAATTCGGACATGGTGTTAAAACCTGAATTAGGAAAGCCACCAAGTTTTTCTGTTGGTCAAGATATTACTGGTTCTGCTGCATATCACATTTACGACATGACCTCTTTTATTTATTTTTTCTGAAAAGCAAAAATGCAATTGCTAATCATGAAAGTTGAGTTCACGCAATACAAGCTTGATTTTGTAGTAGTCAATTCGTTTTCTGGACGATTTAGTTAAATGAGCATAGCGTTTGAGCCCGAACTACTAAAGAAGCCAAGTAAGGTTTTTCTGTTAGCCAAGATATTACTGAAACCACTGCATATAACATTGTTGCCATGATTTTTTCTGAGATATAATTGTATAATTTTTATTGTTTCAGTCTGTATGGATACACTTTTATGACGCATAAAAATCCTTTCTCATGTAAAAATTACATTTTTGGTCAAATTTGGTTGGAAAAATTATTGAAAAAGGTACATTTTTTCACCCGAAAATCTAATGCGTTGTATGCAATGATTTTGTTCATAGATGTTACATATCCATGTATCATGTATTCTCTAAACCAAATATGAAGTTTCTTTTCCTTTTAATTTGAAAGAAATACCTCGTTATCAGTAGGATCTGGTGGCCTAATGGTGACCGGATGGTCGCAGGTTCTCATCCCGAGCCATCGCATTCCCTTGCTTTTTTTTTTTCAAGTTGGGTTGTGTGCCCGTCGGGATTTGTGTTTATTCATTGTCTTGTTTAATTCTAACACTTTGGTTTTATGTAAAAAAAAATGAGAAAAATCCTTCAATATGGTGAGTATTGCCATGGAAACGGAACAGAACGCGCCGGTTAAAAATTTGACAACACAGCAGAAAGATTCTTTTTTGAACATTCTGATAATGATTTGTTCTTTTGAAACATCTGTCCAACGACACAAAAATTTCATGGCGTTGTCCTCTATCATGTCTATTCCATCACTGGTGAAATATATAAACCATTTACCGTTACCTGACATTTTCACTTTGATATAGCCGTTAGTATGGTGCTTTGAAGTTGTCCTCTCCGCCCTATTTTAAGTCAATAAAGAAAAGGAACACAAGTGTGAGACTTCTAAAACTACAAACGGCATTTCTTATGATATCACACCACCAAATAAATCCCCATACAGATATGTACTAAGTTCGCCTCAAGAAAACGTCATTTTTTTTCTTCGCAAGAGCGACTCAGTTCTTAGCGACAACTATGATGGCTGAAATTAGCCATAGCCTGGTCCCTCTGACTGGGAAAAAATATAGGTTGACCGTCATTATTTTTACGACTGGCCCTCGCAGTCTATGATGTCTGGGAATTACCTAATTTACCTCAAAAATCATGCCAGTGTTTCTGTACAGAAACGACTACTTAAAATCATTAAAAAATACTCGATCTCTCCCATCTGTGGTACACTTGCAGGATTTGATATTACTAATCATGACCAATCCAAATTTAGCCAAAGTTATGCAAATTTCTGCTCATTTTAATGCTTACTTTAGGCTATGCATGGTTTTTCTGAGAAATGCATTCAGGGCGCACGACCGTATAATACTATTTGGTGGTATGAAATCTGAAGACATTTATGTTCTAGGTGATATTCAACCACTGGTATTTCAATTGTCTAAGATTTTCTTTTTTACATAGAATAAACGTAATTCTGGGATTTACGTTGTGAATGATTCCATAATACCCTTTCATTCCCTGTTTGTTGTAATGCACATTATAAGTAATGCACATTATTAGTATAGTATGGTACATGCACATGCACACCAGAATATATGCATAACCGTTCTGTTGCCTGGCAAGTTATCTAGCCGTTCCTTAAACTAATAATTCAGCGACCGCCGCTCTGATGCCTAGCCTGGATTGGTATGTTTCCTGTGCTACTTCTGCAAACCCAGCTTTTCCGTCAATTTCTTCCATTGAAACCATTTGAAAACCATTGTTAATGTAATATTGGGTAGAATATTAGGCTACATATGTGGCAACACTAACTGCATTTGTATGTAAACATGGGTGAAATCACCACGATCGATCGACCAGCTGGACTGCCTTGACCTTTTGGCTGAGGACCATGACCATTTGGAATGAGAATACCATTGGGAATAAAAGTAGGGGCAAATGTTATCACTTATACCTCAAATATGTGCATTTTCTTTGGCCATGAACTGTATAGCGAATGTAAAGGTCTACCAATCTTGTTGAAAGACTGCTGAATTCTGCATACTTGATCCCGTTCAGCACACGTAAAACCAAGTGGGTATTTGTTTTTCTTTACGGCAACCATTATAGATGATGGGTTTACTTTATAGTGCTGCTGCTATAATTATTCAGTGGGTGAGTCAAGCACAGATACATTTGCTTTTTCAGAATCGTGAGATACTAGATTTGATGCACAGGTTTTGACAGGGATCGAAACCGATTCTTTAGAAAAATGTGTGTCAAAAATGGATCAGTTCCCAAGACTCCCCTTTTTTTACCGCCCGATCATTTCCCTAGAGCCCCTGTTTTTTTGGCCGGTCGATCAGTTCCATAGACCTCAAGTTCGAAACTGGCGGTGGCACACCCCTACCAAAAACAAATTGAGTGCCACCCCCCCCCCCCGGGTGTTTACCTCGTTCCTTTTCTCTCTTCTAATGCCCGTATCGCTTTCAACTTTAGCAATAAAAATCATGGACCAAACTGCAAACCCCACACCCACTTTATAACGAGCTTTACCTATACACCCCAATCCTCAAGTTTCTCAGTTTAAGTTCCATAGCCCGATCCTTAAGTTTATACTTAACACCAACTTACATAATACCTTTTAAGTACAATTACTTTATGCTCTTGTTTTTTCCCTCCAAAATTCTCCTCCCAATTTCAGGAATTTCACCAATTTGACGCAGACACCTTGAATTGACCAATTAGTGCCACTTCCGTCCATCATGTCATGTTCTCATCCAGCTCCTGGCATTTCCTCCCAATCCTCCCCAAAACCTACCTCGAATATTACAAGGGTTTGATATGTAACAGAGATTATTTTCATTTTGGACTTTACTAAGTCCAGATATATTTCAAACTTGAAATTAAATTCACTTTGTGTAACAAGTATGATTTTGAATGTCCAATTTATTATCCATTCCAAAAGGAGCACCCCCTTCCAAGGCTATATGATTAGGATTTGGACTAAGGTTAGGAAGTTGATATAGGATTAGGGTTTGCCTGTTAAGGGTATGTTAGGGTTAAGGTTGGGATTAGGGTTAGGTTAGGGTTAGGATTAGGATTAGGGTTAGGATTAGGGTTAGGATTAGAATTACGGTTAGTGTTATGGCCCATGTTTAGGGTTATAGGGTACCGTATGTAGGAGGGGTCTGCAATTACCTTGGATAAAATACAGTTGTTTGTGTGGGTGTGTGTACATCTGTACAGGTACATGTATGGCTATGTGAATATAGGCCTGTGATTCATATGAAGAATGTGCATGGTCTTTTTATAGTACAAGGACAAATTGGCCAATGCCAGAGGCTATATGCATACCAATGTGTGTACATCTACAAATGAGAAATTTTTGGTGGTTTGCTTTTCATTGCAAATTGCAGTCATTTTAAATTATCGCAGTTTTTTAATTGCAACTTCCTACGCACAAAATGGCGTTTAATTTACTCGCAACATTACGCGTCTGGTAAAGCCGTGAAATTGTGCCTATTTAGAGGATATCTCATCATTTGTATAATGTACATCATCACTATACTTGTCCATGTTATCAAAGATATGGCTATATGCAGCTGTGAATTTCCAGCCCCCCCTTATGGCCAGGGTACCAGGGGATGGGTGGCTGGGACTTATACCAGGGCTAAATTTCAAAAATGTTAAAACTCCCCGCCAAGTCCCGGACCGACGGGAAACAACACATGGCCGGCCCTACAGGGACAAATTTTGTGTCAATGCCCGTCTGTTATAATAAACTGCCCGGCTATTTGTTCCGGTACTGATCTGCACTGCAGGCAGTGGTTGGAGTGGGTCAGGGACTCAGGGTTTCAATTGACAAGTGCATTGTCAACAGTCTTCATTTTCACGTGCATGAAATCTATAAGCTTAACTACTGAACATACGGGCCTATGCACCCCCACAATCATAATTACTCACATCACTAGTATCACAGGGTCAGGGTTTCAATTGACAAGTGCATTATCAACAGCCTTGCATTTTAACGTGCATGAAATCTATAAGCTTAAATACTGAATATACAGGCCTATGTACCCCCCAGCACACACACACAATCATAATTACTCACATCACTAGTATCACAGGGTCAGGGTTTCTATTGACAAGTGCATTATCAACAGCCTTGCATTTTAACGTGCATGAAATCTATAAGCTTAAATACTGAATATACAGGTCTATGTCCCCCCCCCCCCACACACACACAATCATAATTACTCACATCACTAGTATCACAGACATTCAAATTCCATCATGAAATCTATTCGGCTTTCACAGTACAGTGATTTTCAAGTTCAAACGCTAGCTCTTCAAAGGTGCTGAATTCGACCATCGTGCAAATCGCCAGATATCGCATCAGCAAATTATTATAAGGGCGCACATCACTGAAAATGATGCCAGTTTTTCTCTATAAAATGCTAATTAAAATCATTTAAACAATTTTGATATCTGCCATCTGTGATACAATTGTAGGATTTAATATTACTAATCATTACCAATCCAAATTTAGCCAAAATTATGCAAATTTCTGCTCATTTTAATGCTATCTATGTTTTTTCTTAGAATAAAAATTAATTAAGATTTGTTCCAAGTCTACCATGTTACAATACTGATAATTCAATAAAAAAACTTTTTAGACTGCAACAAGTCTGTCCTAAAACATTGTATTTATTTGGATAATGAATTGGAAATTCAAAATCATATTTGCTACACAAAGTAAAATTATTTGAAGTTTGAAATATATAGTGGACAAAATAAAGTCCAATTTGAAAGAATTTAATGTTCTAAGGTGTATGGCTCAAGGCTTGGATAGCAGTTATCCATGTTTGACCAATGCATGCATGGATAGCCCTAGTGAAATGGACATTGGATAGCTCTTATCCATAGTGCTGAGTGACCAGCATGGATAATTGCTATCCATTTTGCCTCTCAGTTTACATGTGTTTGGCCCAAGGCTTGGATAGCAGTTATCCATGCATACAAGTGAAATGGGAAAATAATGGATAGCTCTTATCCATCCCAGTGCTGACCAGCATGGATAATTGCTATCCATTTTGCTTGTCAGATTACATATTACAACAGAGATTATTTTCATTTTGGACTTTACTAAGTCCAGATATATTTCAAACTTGAAATTAAATTCACTTTGTGTAACAAGTATGATTTTGAATGTCCAATTTATTATCCATTCCAAAAGGAGCACCCCCTTCCAAGGCTATATGATTAGGATTTGGACTAAGGTTAGGAAGTTGATATAGGATTAGGGTTTGCCTGTTAAGGGTATGTTAGGGTTAAGGTTGGGATTAGGGTTAGGTTAGGGTTAGGATTAGGATTAGGGTTAGGATTAGGGTTAGGATTAGAATTACGGTTAGTGTTATGGCCCATGTTTAGGGTTATAGGGTACCGTATGTCGGAGGGTCTGCAATTACCTTGGATAAAATACAGTTGTTTGTGTGGGTGTGTGTACATCTGTACAGGTACATGTATGGCTATGTGAATATAGGCCTGTGATTCATATGAAGAATGTGCATGGTCTTTTTATAGTACAAGGACAAATTGGCCAATGCCAGAGGCTATATGCATACCAATGTGTGTACATCTACAAATGAGAAATTTTTGGTGGTTTGCTTTTCATTGCAAATTGCAGTCATTTTAAATTATCGCAGTTTTTTTAATTGCAACTTCCTACGCACAAAATGGCGTTTAATTTACTCGCAACATTACGCGTCTGGTAAAGCCGTGAAATTGTGCCTATTTAGAGGATATCTCATCATTTGTATAATGTACATCATCACTATACTTGTCCATGTTATCAAAGATATGGCTATATGCAGCTGTGAATTTCCAGCCCCCCCCTTATGGCCAGGGTACCAGGGGATGGGTGGCTGGGACTTATACCAGGGCTAAATTTCAAAAATGTTAAAACTCCCCGCCAAGTCCCGGACCGACGGGAAACAACACATGGCCGGCCCTACAGGGACAAATTTTGTGTCAATGCCCGTCTGTTATAATAAACTGCCCGGCTATTTGTTCCGGGTACTGATCTGCACTGCAGGCAGTGGTTGGAGTGGGTCAGGGACTCAGGGTTTCAATTGACAAGTGCATTGTCAACAGTCTTCATTTTCACGTGCATGAAATCTATAAGCTTAACTACTGAACATACGGGCCTATGCACCCCCCACAATCATAATTACTCACATCACTAGTATCACAGGGTCAGGGTTTCAATTGACAAGTGCATTATCAACAGCCTTGCATTTTAACGTGCATGAAATCTATAAGCTTAAATACTGAATATACAGGCCTATGTACCCCCCAGCACACACACACACATCATAATTACTCACATCACTGGTATCACAGGGTCAGGGTTTCTATTGACAAGTGCATTATCAACAGCCTTGCATTTTAACGTGCATGAAATCTATAAGCTTAAATACTGAATATACAGGTCTATGTCCCCCCACACACACACAATCATAATTACTCACATCACTAGTATCACAGACATTCAAATTCCATCATGAAATCTATTCGGCTTTCACAGTACAGTGATTTTCAAGTTCAAACGCTAGCTCTTCAAAGGTGCTGAATTCGACCATCGTGCAAATCGCCAGATATCGCATCAGCAAATTATTATAAGGGCGCACATCACTGAAAATGATGCCAGTTTTTCTCTATAAAAATGCTAATTAAAATCATTTAAACAATTTTTGATATCTGCCATCTGTGATACAATTGTAGGATTTAATATTACTAATCATTACCAATCCAAATTTAGCCAAAATTATGCAAATTTCTGCTCATTTTAATGCTATCTATGTTTTTTTGTGAGAATAAAAATTAATTAAGATTTGTTCCAAGTCTACCATGTTACAATACTGATAATTCAATAAAAAAACTTTTTAGACTGCAACAAGTCTGTCCTAAAACATTGTATTTATTTGGATAATGAATTGGAAATTCAAAATCATATTTGCTACACAAAGTAAAATTATTTGAAGTTTGAAATATATAGTGGACAAAATAAAGTCCAATTTGAAAGAATTTAATGTTCTAAGGTGTATGGCTCAAGGCTTGGATAGCAGTTATCCATGTTTGACCAATGCATGCATGGATAGCCCTAGTGAAATGGACATTGGATAGCTCTTATCCATAGTGCTGAGTGACCAGCATGGATAATTGCTATCCATTTTGCCTCTCAGTTTACATGTGTTTGGCCCAAGGCTTGGATAGCAGTTATCCATGCATACAAGTGAAATGGGAAAATAATGGATAGCTCTTATCCATCCCAGTGCTGACCAGCATGGATAATTGCTATCCATTTTGCTTGTCAGATTACATATTACAACAGAGATTATTTTCATTTTGGACTTTACTAAGTCCAGATATATTTCAAACTTGAAATTAAATTCACTTTGTGTAACAAGTATGATTTTGAATGTCCAATTTATTATCCATTCCAAAAGGAGCACCCCCCCCCCTTCCAAGGCTATATGATTAGGATTTGGACTAAGGTTAGGAAGTTGATATAGGATTAGGGTTTGCCTGTTAAGGGTATGTTAGGGTTAAGGTTGGGATTAGGGTTAGGTTAGGGTTAGGATTAGGATTAGGGTTAGGATTAGGGTTAGGATTAGAATTACGGTTAGTGTTATGGCCCATGTTTAGGGTTATAGGGTACCGTATGTAGGAGGGGTCTGCAATTACCTTGGATAAAATACAGTTGTTTGTGTGGGTGTGTGTACATCTGTACAGGTACATGTATGGCTATGTGAATATAGGCCTGTGATTCATATGAAGAATGTGCATGGTCTTTTTATAGTACAAGGACAAATTGGCCAATGCCAGAGGCTATATGCATACCAATGTGTGTACATCTACAAATGAGAAATTTTTGGTGGTTTGCTTTTCATTGCAAATTGCAGTCATTTTAAATTATCGCAGTTTTTTAATTGCAACTTCCTACGCACAAAATGGCGTTTAATTTACTCGCAACATTACGCGTCTGGTAAAGCCGTGAAATTGTGCCTATTTAGAGGATATCTCATCATTTGTATAATGTACATCATCACTATACTTGTCCATGTTATCAAAGATATGGCTATATGCAGCTGTGAATTTCAGCCCCCCCTTATGGCCAGGGTACCAGGGGATGGGTGGCTGGGACTTATACCAGGGCTAAATTTCAAAAATGTTAAAACTCCCCGCCAAGTCCCGGACCGACGGGAAACAACACATAGCCGGCCCTACAGGGACAAATTTTGTGTCAATGCCCGTCTGTTATAATATACGGCCCGGCTATTTGTTCCGGGTACTGATCTGCACTGGAGGCAGTGGTTGGAGTGGGTCAGGGACTCAGGGTTTCAATTGACAAGTGCATTGTCAACAGTCTTCATTTTCACGTGCATGAAATCTATAAGCAACTACTGAACATACGGGCCTATGCACCCCCCACAATCATAATTACTCACATCACTAGTATCACAGGGTCAGGGTTTCAATTGACAAGTGCATTATCAACAGCCTTGCATTTTAACGTGCATGAAATCTATAAGCTTAAATACTGAATATACAGGCCTATGTACCCCCCAGCACACACACACAATCATAATTACTCACATCACTAGTATCACAGGGTCAGGGTTTCTATTGACAAGTGCATTATCAACAGCCTTGCATTTTAACGTGCATGAAATCTATAAGCTTAAATACTGAATATACAGGTCTATGCCCCCCCACACACACACAATCATAATTACTCACATCACTAGTATCACAGACATTCAAATTCCATCATGAAATCTATTCGGCTTTCACAGTACAGTGATTTTCAAGTTCAAACGCTAGCTCTTCAAAGGTGCTGAATTCGACCATCGTGCAAATCGCCAGATATCGCATCAGCAAATTATTATAAGGGCGCACATCACTGAAAATGATGCCAGTTTTTCTCTATAAAAATGCTAATTAAAATCATTTAAACAATTTTTGATATCTGCCATCTGTGATACAATTGTAGGATTTAATATTACTAATCATTACCAATCCAAATTTAGCCAAAATTATGCAAATTTCTGCTCATTTTAATGCTATCTATGTTGTTTTCTTAGAATAAAAATTAATTAAGATTTGTTCCAAGTCTACCATGTTACAATACTGATAATTCAATAAAAAAACTTTTTAGACTGCAACAAGTCTGTCCTAAAACATTGTATTTATTTGGATAATGAATTGGAAATTCAAAATCATATTTGCTACACAAAGTAAAATTATTTGAAGTTTGAAATATATAGTGGACAAAATAAAGTCCAATTTGAAAGAATTTAATGTTCTAAGGTGTATGGCTCAAGGCTTGGATAGCAGTTATCCATGTTTGACCAATGCATGCATGGATAGCCCTAGTGAAATGGACATTGGATAGCTCTTATCCATAGTGCTGAGTGACCAGCATGGATAATTGCTATCCATTTTGCCTCTCAGTTTACATGTGTTTGGCCCAAGGCTTGGATAGCAGTTATCCATGCATACAAGTGAAATGGGAAAATAATGGATAGCTCTTATCCATCCCAGTGCTGACCAGCATGGATAATTGCTATCCATTTTGCTTGTCAGATTACATATTACAACAGAGATTATTTTCATTTTGGACTTTACTAAGTCCAGATATATTTCAAACTTGAAATTAAATTCACTTTGTGTAACAAGTATGATTTTGAATGTCCAATTTATTATCCATTCCAAAAGGAGCACCCCCCCCCCTTCCAAGGCTATATGATTAGGATTTGGACTAAGGTTAGGAAGTTGATATAGGATTAGGGTTTGCCTGTTAAGGGTATGTTAGGGTTAAGGTTGGGATTAGGGTTAGGTTAGGGTTAGGATTAGGATTAGGGTTAGGATTAGGGTTAGGATTAGAATTACGGTTAGTGTTATGGCCCATGTTTAGGGTTATAGGGTACCGTATGTAGGAGGGTCTGCAATTACCTTGGATAAAATACAGTTGTTTGTGTGGGTGTGTGTACATCTGTACAGGTACATGTATGGCTATGTGAATATAGGCCTGTGATTCATATGAAGAATGTGCATGGTCTTTTTATAGTACAAGGACAAATTGGCCAATGCCAGAGGCTATATGCATACCAATGTGTGTACATCTACAAATGAGAAATTTTTGGTGGTTTGCTTTTCATTGCAAATTGCAGTCATTTTAAATTATCGCAGTTTTTTAATTGCAACTTCCTACGCACAAAATGGCGTTTAATTTACTCGCAACATTACGCGTCTGGTAAAGCCGTGAAATTGTGCCTATTTAGAGGATATCTCATCATTTGTATAATGTACATCATCACTATACTTGTCCATGTTATCAAAGATATGGCTATATGCAGCTGTGAATTTCAGCCCCCCCCCTTATGGCCAGGGTACCAGGGGATGGGTGGCTGGGACTTATACCAGGGCTAAATTTCAAAAATGTTAAAACTCCCCGCCAAGTCCCGGACCGACGGGAAACAACACATGGCCGGCCCTACAGGGACAAATTTTGTGTCAATGCCCGTCTGTTATAATAAACTGCCCGGCTATTTGTTCCGGTACTGATCTGCACTGCAGGCAGTGGTTGGATTGGGTCAGGGACTCAGTGTTTCAATTGTCAAGTGCATTATCAACAGTCTTCATTTTCACGTGCATGAAATCTATAAGCTTAACTACTGAACATACGGGCCTATGCACCCCCCACAATCATAATTACTCACATCACTAGTATCACAGGGTCAGGGTTTCAATTGACAAGTGCATTATCAACAGCCTTGCATTTTAACGTGCATGAAATCTATAAGCTTAAATACTGAATATACAGGCCTATGTACCCCCCCAGCACACACACACAATCATAATTACTCACATCACTAGTATCACAGGGTCAGGGTTTCTATTGACAAGTGCATTATCAACAGCCTTGCATTTTAACGTGCATGAAATCTATAAGCTTAAATACTGAATATACAGGTCTATGTACCCCCCCCACACACACACACAATCATAATTACTCACATCACTAGTATCACAGGGTCAGGGTTTCTATTGACAAGTGCATTATCAACAGCCTTGCATTTTAACGTGCATGAAATCTATAAGCTTAAATACTGAATATACAGGTCTATGTCCCCCCCCCCACACACACACAATCATAATTACTCACATCACTAGTATCACAGACATTCAAATTCCATCATGAAATCTATTCGGCTTTCACAGTACAGTGATTTTCAAGTTCAAACGCTAGCTCTTCAAAGGTGCTGAATTCGACCATCGTGCAAATCGCCAGATATCGCATCAGCAAATTATTATAAGGGCGCACATCACTGAAAATGATGCCAGTTTTTCTCTATAAAAATGCTAATTAAAATCATTTAAACAATTTTTGATATCTGCCATCTGTGATACAATTGTAGGATTTAATATTACTAATCATTACCAATCCAAATTTAGCCAAAATTATGCAAATTTCTGCTCATTTTAATGCTATCTATGTTTTTTTCTTAGAATAAAAATTAATTAAGATTTGTTCCAAGTCTACCATGTTACAATACTGATAATTCAATAAAAAAACTTTTTAGACTGCAACAAGTCTGTCCTAAAACATTGTATTTATTTGGATAATGAATTGGAAATTCAAAATCATATTTGCTACACAAAAGTAAAATTATTTGAAGTTTGAAATATATAGTGGACAAAATAAAGTCCAATTTGAAAGAATTTAATGTTCTAAGGTGTATGGCTCAAGGCTTGGATAGCAGTTATCCATGTTTGACCAATGCATGCATGGATAGCCCTAGTGAAATGGACATTGGATAGCTCTTATCCATAGTGCTGAGTGACCAGCATGGATAATTGCTATCCATTTTGCCTCTCAGTTTACATGTGTTTGGCCCAAGGCTTGGATAGCAGTTATCCATGCATACAAGTGAAATGGGAAAATAATGGATAGCTCTTATCCATCCCAGTGCTGACCAGCATGGATAATTGCTATCCATTTTGCTTGTCAGATTACATATTACAACAGAGATTATTTTCATTTTGGACTTTACTAAGTCCAGATATATTTCAAACTTGAAATTAAATTCACTTTGTGTAACAAGTATGATTTTGAATGTCCAATTTATTATCCATTCCAAAAGGAGCACCCCCTTCCAAGGCTATATGATTAGGATTTGGACTAAGGTTAGGAAGTTGATATAGGATTAGGGTTTGCCTGTTAAGGGTATGTTAGGGTTAAGGTTGGGATTAGGGTTAGGTTAGGGTTAGGATTAGGATTAGGGTTAGGATTAGGGTTAGGATTAGAATTACGGTTAGTGTTATGGCCCATGTTTAGGGTTATAGGGTACCGTATGTAGGAGGGTCTGCAATTACCTTGGATAAAATACAGTTGTTTGTGTGGGTGTGTGTACATCTGTACAGGTACATGTATGGCTATGTGAATATAGGCCTGTGATTCATATGAAGAATGTGCATGGTCTTTTTATAGTACAAGGACAAATTGGCCAATGCCAGAGGCTATATGCATACCAATGTGTGTACATCTACAAATGAGAAATTTTTGGTGGTTTGCTTTTCATTGCAAATTGCAGTCATTTTAAATTATCGCAGTTTTTTTAATTGCAACTTCCTACGCACAAAATGGCGTTTAATTTACTCGCAACATTACGCGTCTGGTAAAGCCGTGAAATTGTGCCTATTTAGAGGATATCTCATCATTTGTATAATGTACATCATCACTATACTTGTCCATGTTATCAAAGATATGGCTATATGCAGCTGTGAATTTCAGCCCCCCCTTATGGCCAGGGTACCAGGGGATGGGTGGCTGGGACTTATACCAGGGCTAAATTTCAAAAATGTTAAAACTCCCCGCCAAGTCCCGGACCGACGGGAAACAACACATGGCCGGCCCTACAGGGACAAATTTTGTGTCAATGCCCGTCTGTTATAATAAACTGCCCGGCTATTTGTTCCGGTACTGATCTGCACTGCAGGCAGTGGTTGGAGTGGGTCAGGGACTCAGGGTTTCAATTGACAAGTGCATTGTCAACAGTCTTCATTTTCACGTGCATGAAATCTATAAGCTTAACTACTGAACATACGGGCCTATGCACCCCCCCACAATCATAATTACTCACATCACTAGTATCACAGGGTCAGGGTTTCAATTGACAAGTGCATTATCAACAGCCTTGCATTTTAACGTGCATGAAATCTATAAGCTTAAATACTGAATATACAGGCCTATGTACCCCCCAGCACACACACACAATCATAATTACTCACATCACTAGTATCACAGGGTCAGGGTTTCTATTGACAAGTGCATTATCAACAGCCTTGCATTTTAACGTGCATGAAATCTATAAGCTTAAATACTGAATATACAGGTCTATGTCCCCCCCACACACACACAATCATAATTACTCACATCACTAGTATCACAGACATTCAAATTCCATCATGAAATCTATTCGGCTTTCACAGTACAGTGATTTTCAAGTTCAAACGCTAGCTCTTCAAAGGTGCTGAATTCGACCATCGTGCAAATCGCCAGATATCGCATCAGCAAATTATTATAAGGGCGCACATCACTGAAAATGATGCCAGTTTTTCTCTATAAAAATGCTAATTAAAATCATTTAAACAATTTTTGATATCTGCCATCTGTGATACAATTGTAGGATTTAATATTACTAATCATTACCAATCCAAATTTAGCCAAAATTATGCAAATTTCTGCTCATTTTAATGCTATCTATGTTTTTTTCTTAGAATAAAAATTAATTAAGATTTGTTCCAAGTCTACCATGTTACAATACTGATAATTCAATAAAAAAACTTTTTAGACTGCAACAAGTCTGTCCTAAAACATTGTATTTATTTGGATAATGAATTGGAAATTCAAAATCATATTTGCTACACAAAGTAAAATTATTTGAAGTTTGAAATATATAGTGGACAAAATAAAGTCCAATTTGAAAGAATTTAATGTTCTAAGGTGTATGGCTCAAGGCTTGGATAGCAGTTATCCATGTTTGACCAATGCATGCATGGATAGCCCTAGTGAAATGGACATTGGATAGCTCTTATCCATAGTGCTGAGTGACCAGCATGGATAATTGCTATCCATTTTGCCTCTCAGTTTACATGTGTTTGGCCCAAGGCTTGGATAGCAGTTATCCATGCATACAAGTGAAATGGGAAAATAATGGATAGCTCTTATCCATCCCAGTGCTGACCAGCATGGATAATTGCTATCCATTTTGCTTGTCAGATTACATATTACAACAGAGATTATTTTCATTTTGGACTTTACTAAGTCCAGATATATTTCAAACTTGAAATTAAATTCACTTTGTGTAACAAGTATGATTTTGAATGTCCAATTTATTATCCATTCCAAAAGGAGCACCCCCTTCCAAGGCTATATGATTAGGATTTGGACTAAGGTTAGGAAGTTGATATAGGATTAGGGTTTGCCTGTTAAGGGTATGTTAGGGTTAAGGTTGGGATTAGGGTTAGGTTAGGGTTAGGATTAGGATTAGGGTTAGGATTAGGGTTAGGATTAGAATTACGGTTAGTGTTATGGCCCATGTTTAGGGTTATAGGGTACCGTATGTGGGAGGGGTCTGCAATTACCTTGGATAAAATACAGTTGTTTGTGTGGGTGTGTGTACATCTGTACAGGTACATGTATGGCTATGTGAATATAGGCCTGTGATTCATATGAAGAATGTGCATGGTCTTTTTATAGTACAAGGACAAATTGGCCAATGCCAGAGGCTATATGCATACCAATGTGTGTACATCTACAAATGAGAAATTTTTGGTGGTTTGCTTTTCATTGCAAATTGCAGTCATTTTAAATTATCGCAGTTTTTTTAATTGCAACTTCCTACGCACAAAATGGCGTTTAATTTACTCGCAACATTACGCGTCTGGTAAAGCCGTGAAATTGTGCCTATTTAGAGGATATCTCATCATTTGTATAATGTACATCATCACTATACTTGTCCATGTTATCAAAGATATGGCTATATGCAGCTGTGAATTTCAGCCCCCCTTATGGCCAGGGTACCAGGGGATGGGTGGCTGGGACTTATACCAGGGCTAAATTTCAAAATGTTAAAACTCCCCGCCAAGTCCCGGACCGACGGGAAACAACACATGGCCGGCCCTACAGGGACAAATTTTGTGTCAATGCCCGTCTGTTATAATAAACTGCCCGGCTATTTGTTCCGGGTACTGATCTGCACTGCAGGCAGTGGTTGGAGTGGGTCAGGGACTCAGGGTTTCAATTGACAAGTGCATTGTCAACAGTCTTCATTTTCACGTGCATGAAATCTATAAGCTTAACTACTGAACATACGGGCCTATGCACCCCCCACAATCATAATTACTCACATCACTAGTATCACAGGGTCAGGGTTTCAATTGACAAGTGCATTATCAACAGCCTTGCATTTTAACGTGCATGAAATCTATAAGCTTAAATACTGAATATACAGGCCTATGTACCCCCCCCAGCACACACACACAATCATAATTACTCACATCACTAGTATCACAGGGTCAGGGTTTCTATTGACAAGTGCATTATCAACAGCCTTGCATTTTAACGTGCATGAAATCTATAAGCTTAAATACTGAATATACAGGTCTATGTCCCCCCCACACACACACACAATCATAATTACTCACATCACTAGTATCACAGACATTCAAATTCCATCATGAAATCTATTCGGCTTTCACAGTACAGTGATTTTCAAGTTCAAACGCTAGCTCTTCAAAGGTGCTGAATTCGACCATCGTGCAAATCGCCAGATATCGCATCAGCAAATTATTATAAGGGCGCACATCACTGAAAATGATGCCAGTTTTTCTCTATAAAAATGCTAATTAAAATCATTTAAACAATTTTTGATATCTGCCATCTGTGATACAATTGTAGGATTTAATATTACTAATCATTACCAATCCAAATTTAGCCAAAATTATGCAAATTTCTGCTCATTTTAATGCTATCTATGTTTTTTTCTTAGAATAAAAATTAATTAAGATTTGTTCCAAGTCTACCATGTTACAATACTGATAATTCAATAAAAAAACTTTTTAGACTGCAACAAGTCTGTCCTAAAACATTGTATTTATTTGGATAATGAATTGGAAATTCAAAATCATATTTGCTACACAAAGTAAAATTATTTGAAGTTTGAAATATATAGTGGACAAAATAAAGTCCAATTTGAAAGAATTTAATGTTCTAAGGTGTATGGCTCAAGGCTTGGATAGCAGTTATCCATGTTTGACCAATGCATGCATGGATAGCCCTAGTGAAATGGACATTGGATAGCTCTTATCCATAGTGCTGAGTGACCAGCATGGATAATTGCTATCCATTTTGCCTCTCAGTTTACATGTGTTTGGCCCAAGGCTTGGATAGCAGTTATCCATGCATACAAGTGAAATGGGAAAATAATGGATAGCTCTTATCCATCCCAGTGCTGACCAGCATGGATAATTGCTATCCATTTTGCTTGTCAGATTACATATTACAACAGAGATTATTTTCATTTTGGACTTTACTAAGTCCAGATATATTTCAAACTTGAAATTAAATTCACTTTGTGTAACAAGTATGATTTTGAATGTCCAATTTATTATCCATTCCAAAAGGAGCACCCCCTTCCAAGGCTATATGATTAGGATTTGGACTAAGGTTAGGAAGTTGATATAGGATTAGGGTTTGCCTGTTAAGGGTATGTTAGGGTTAAGGTTGGGATTAGGGTTAGGTTAGGGTTAGGATTAGGATTAGGGTTAGGATTAGGGTTAGGATTAGAATTACGGTTAGTGTTATGGCCCATGTTTAGGGTTATAGGGTACCGTATGTAGGAGGGGTCTGCAATTACCTTGGATAAAATACAGTTGTTTGTGTGGGTGTGTGTACATCTGTACAGGTACATGTATGGCTATGTGAATATAGGCCTGTGATTCATATGAAGAATGTGCATGGTCTTTTTATAGTACAAGGACAAATTGGCCAATGCCAGAGGCTATATGCATACCAATGTGTGTACATCTACAAATGAGAAATTTTTGGTGGTTTGCTTTTCATTGCAAATTGCAGTCATTTTAAATTATCGCAGTTTTTTTTTTTTCAACTTCCTACGCACAAAATGGCGTTTAATTTACTCGCAACATTACGCGTCTGGTAAAGCCGTGAAATTGTGCCTATTTAGAGGATATCTCATCATTTGTATAATGTACATCATCACTATACTTGTCCATGTTATCAAAGATATGGCTATATGCAGCTGTGAATTTCAGCCCCCCCCTTATGGCCAGGGTACCAGGGGATGGGTGGCTGGGACTTATACCAGGGCTAAATTTCAAAAATGTTAAAACTCCCCGCCAAGTCCCGGACCGACGGGAACAACACATGGCCGGCCCTACAGGGACAAATTTTGTGTCAATGCCCGTCTGTTATAATAAACTGCCCGGCTATTTGTTCCGGGTACTGATCTGCACTGCAGGCAGTGGTTGGAGTGGGTCAGGGACTCAGGGTTTCAATTGACAAGTGCATTGTCAACAGTCTTCATTTTCACGTGCATGAAATCTATAAGCTTAACTACTGAACATACGGGCCTATGCACCCCCCCACAATCATAATTACTCACATCACTAGTATCACAGGGTCAGGGTTTCAATTGACAAGTGCATTATCAACAGCCTTGCATTTTAACGTGCATGAAATCTATAAGCTTAAATACTGAATATACAGGCCTATGTACCCCCCACACACACACAATCATAATTACTCACATCACTAGTATCACAGGGTCAGGGTTTCTATTGACAAGTGCATTATCAACAGCCTTGCATTTTAACGTGCATGAAATCTATAAGCTTAAATACTGAATATACAGGCCTATGTACCCCCCCCCCAGCACACACACACAATCATAATTACTCACATCACTAGTATCACAGACATTCAAATTCCATCATGAAATCTATTCGGCTTTCACAGTACAGTGATTTTCAAGTTCAAACGCTAGCTCTTCAAAGGTGCTGAATTCGACCATCGTGCAAATCGCCAGATATCGCATCAGCAAATTATTATAAGGGCGCACATCACTGAAAATGATGCCAGTTTTTCTCTATAAAAATGCTAATTAAAATCATTTAAACAATTTTTGATATCTGCCATCTGTGATACAATTGTAGGATTTAATATTACTAATCATTACCAATCCAAATTTAGCCAAAATTATGCAAATTTCTGCTCATTTTAATGCTATCTATGTTTTTTTCTTAGAATAAAAATTAATTAAGATTTGTTCCAAGTCTACCATGTTACAATACTGATAATTCAATAAAAAAACTTTTTAGACTGCAACAAGTCTGTCCTAAAACATTGTATTTATTTGGATAATGAATTGGAAATTCAAAATCATATTTGCTACACAAAGTAAAATTATTTGAAGTTTGAAATATATAGTGGACAAAATAAAGTCCAATTTGAAAGAATTTAATGTTCTAAGGTGTATGGCTCAAGGCTTGATAGCAGTTATCCATGTTTGACCAATGCATGCATGGATAGCCCTAGTGAAATGGACATTGGATAGCTCTTATCCATAGTGCTGAGTGACCAGCATGGATAATTGCTATCCATTTTGCCTCTCAGTTTACATGTGTTTGGCCCAAGGCTTGGATAGCAGTTATCCATGCATACAAGTGAAATGGGAAAATAATGGATAGCTCTTATCCATCCCAGTGCTGACCAGCATGGATAATTGCTATCCATTTTGCTTGTCAGATTACATATTAAGGTGTATGGCTCAAGGCTTGGATAGCAGTTATCCATGTTTGACCAATGCATGCATGGATAGCCCTAGTGAAATGGACATTGGATAGCTCTTATCCATAGTGCTGAGTGACCAGCATGGATAATTGCTATCCATTTTGCCTCTCAGTTTACATGTGTTTGGCCCAAGGCTTGGATAGCAGTTATCCATGCATACAAGTGAAATGGGAAAATAATGGATAGCTCTTATCCATCCCAGTGCTGACCAGCATGGATAATTGCTATCCATTTTGCTTGTCAGATTACATATTACAACAGAGATTATTTTCATTTTGGACTTTACTAAGTCCAGATATATTTCAAACTTGAAATTAAATTCACTTTGTGTAACAAGTATGATTTTGAATGTCCAATTTATTATCCATTCCAAAAGGAGCACCCCCCCCCTTCCAAGGCTATATGATTAGGATTTGGACTAAGGTTAGGAAGTTGATATAGGATTAGGGTTTGCCTGTTAAGGGTATGTTAGGGTTAAGGTTGGGATTAGGGTTAGGTTAGGGTTAGGATTAGGATTAGGGTTAGGATTAGGGTTAGGATTAGAATTACGGTTAGTGTTATGGCCCATGTTTAGGGTTATAGGGTACCGTATGTAGGAGGGTCTGCAATTACCTTGGATAAAATACAGTTGTTTGTGTGGGTGTGTGTACATCTGTACAGGTACATGTATGGCTATGTGAATATAGGCCTGTGATTCATATGAAGAATGTGCATGGTCTTTTTATAGTACAAGGACAAATTGGCCAATGCCAGAGGCTATATGCATACCAATGTGTGTACATCTACAAATGAGAAATTTTTGGTGGTTTGCTTTTCATTGCAAATTGCAGTCATTTTAAATTATCGCAGTTTTTTAATTGCAACTTCCTACGCACAAAATGGCGTTTAATTTACTCGCAACATTACGCGTCTGGTAAAGCCGTGAAATTGTGCCTATTTAGAGGATATCTCATCATTTGTATAATGTACATCATCACTATACTTGTCCATGTTATCAAAGATATGGCTATATGCAGCTGTGAATTTCAGCCCCCCCTTATGGCCAGGGTACCAGGGGATGGGTGGCTGGGACTTATACCAGGGCTAAATTTCAAAAATGTTAAAACTCCCCGCCAAGTCCCGGACCGACGGGAAACAACACATGGCCGGCCCTACAGGGACAAATTTTGTGTCAATGCCCGTCTGTTATAATAAACTGCCCGGCTATTTGTTCCGGTACTGATCTGCACTGCAGGCAGTGGTTGGAGTGGGTCAGGGACTCAGGGTTTCAATTGACAAGTGCATTGTCAACAGTCTTCATTTTCACGTGCATGAAATCTATAAGCTTAACTACTGAACATACGGGCCTATGCACCCCCCACAATCATAATTACTCACATCACTAGTATCACAGGGTCAGGGTTTCAATTGACAAGTGCATTATCAACAGCCTTGCATTTTAACGTGCATGAAATCTATAAGCTTAAATACTGAATATACAGGCCTATGTACCCCCCAGCACACACACACAATCATAATTACTCACATCACTAGTATCACAGGGTCAGGGTTTCTATTGACAAGTGCATTATCAACAGCCTTGCATTTTAACGTGCATGAAATCTATAAGCTTAAATACTGAATATACAGGTCTATGTCCCCCCCACACACACACAATCATAATTACTCACATCACTAGTATCGCAGACATTCAAATTCCATCATGAAATCTATTCGGCTTTCACAGTACAGTGATTTTCAAGTTCAAACGCTAGCTCTTCAAAGGTGCTGAATTCGACCATCGTGCAAATCGCCAGATATCGCATCAGCAAATTATTATAAGGGCGCACATCACTGAAAATGATGCCAGTTTTTCTCTATAAAATGCTAATTAAAATCATTTAAACAATTTTTGATATCTGCCATCTGTGATACAATTGTAGGATTTAATATTACTAATCATTACCAATCCAAATTTAGCCAAAATTATGCAAATTTCTGCTCATTTTAATGCTATCTATGTTTTTTCTTAGAATAAAAATTAATTAAGATTTGTTCCAAGTCTACCATGTTACAATACTGATAATTCAATAAAAAAAACTTTTTAGACTGCAACAAGTCTGTCCTAAAACATTGTATTTATTTGGATAATGAATTGGAAATTCAAAATCATATTTGCTACACAAAGTAAAATTATTTGAAGTTTGAAATATATAGTGGACAAAATAAAGTCCAATTTGAAAGAATTTAATGTTCTAAGGTGTATGGCTCAAGGCTTGGATAGCAGTTATCCATGTTTGACCAATGCATGCATGGATAGCCCTAGTGAAATGGACATTGGATAGCTCTTATCCATAGTGCTGAGTGACCAGCATGGATAATTGCTATCCATTTTGCCTCTCAGTTTACATGTGTTTGGCCCAAGGCTTGGATAGCAGTTATCCATGCATACAAGTGAAATGGGAAAATAATGGATAGCTCTTATCCATCCCAGTGCTGACCAGCATGGATAATTGCTATCCATTTTGCTTGTCAGATTACATATTACAACAGAGATTATTTTCATTTTGGACTTTACTAAGTCCAGATATATTTCAAACTTGAAATTA